>NW_008334092.1:794160-811158 GCF_000622305.1 Nannospalax galili | reverse complement strand
AAAAAAAAAAAAACAAGTTAAATCACAGGCACAGCCCTGCCACAAACACAGCAAAACACACACGCATATTAAAAAACAAAATATGTGAAAAAGGAAAGCAATACAGCAAAGGGTCTGAGATTCTGGCCAGGCACTGGAGATTATGTGTAATTGTTTTTCTCAGTTCCTCCTTTTTCCAAATTTCCCTTAATATGCTTATATTGCTTTTTTAATATTACTTTTACAATGAAAAATAAATTTAATAAAATCATAGTAGCGGGAGGTGTGCAGAATGCAGCTGGGGCCTGGGGAGGCTCACGTGGCCCACAATTCTTAGGCATCTCTAGGAGGTGGGAGAGAAGGCACTAGGCTGGCAGCAGAGGTGAGCCACTCGGGAACAGAGACCCAGCTGCAGTGGCTCCTGAGAAGGCCTGTCCCCAGGCTCTGAAGAGGGTAGCAGATAGCTCAGCCCTTTGACACCTCCCAGCCCCTACACCCTAGTCTCAACTTACTCAAGACTGAGCCTGCTCTTCAGCTGATCCCTCCCAGAAGCACAATCCTGGGAGTCTCGCACACACCTCCCTCTCCTCACCCTCTACATCCTGTCCGGCACCAAGTCCCCTCCACTCTTTCTCCCTGTACCACAGATCTCTCCTCTTCTCTGGATCCCCATGGCCACTGCATGGGCCACCTGGCTATCTTTTCCAGAAAGTCTCCCTACTTCCATGTTGGCCCCCCAAAACCCAGACTCTACCTCAGCCAGATGTAGCTTTCTAACCCCAACCCTGGGCATTTCCAGCTCCCCTACTTAAAAACCCTTCCGTGGCTCCCCACTGCTCCAGGGTAAAGTGCAAACCGAATGTGGAGCACAGGCTCTTCTCCGTCTGGTGCCTGCTTCTTCGTAGCCTCAGCAGGGCATAGAAAAGGCTTAAGATATGCTGCCTGCTGGTGCCTCTTAAGAGCCATGAAACTGGTTTCACATGGTTTTGGTTTCTTCTGCCTTGGTTTTCTCATCTGTTGAATGGAGACATGAGGCTGGACCACATGAAACTGCTGTTTTATAAATCAAAAACTGTCCATTGTTCAACCTACACCAGCAGCGCCAACATCACCGGCTGTGAGTGGTGGCTGTTATTAGGCATACATAGACACTAACTGAAATTGCAGCGGCGGCTGCCACGCCATTATCCCTGACTAGACAGCCTGGCCTCTGGCCTTCCACACAGTGCTCCCTCTAAGAGGACTCTTCCTGCTCCACTGCTGCAATTTGCCTTCAGCCTTTCTTTGCATTTTCTTCTCCAAGGAAGTCTTCTCTCGTCCCCAAAATCTGCTCAAATTTCTTCAGGGGGTTCTGAGTTCTCTGTGGATCTGGCTTTCTAGCGATCATCCAGATGACAGTGACAAACCCAGGATCCTCATAGTTTAAGATCAGAAGGTGCCTGGGGAGTGTGACTAGCCCACCAGCCCTACCCTACCTCTATCCATTCACCCCATTCTCACCCAGCCAGATTCGACCCTCACCAAGTCCCCACCTGGATCAGATCTGCCTCAACATTCTCTGCCCACCCCCAGACCCACCCTCCCATCTTAATTCTCCCCCTCCCACATACGCACTCAGCCTACCTGTGACGGTACTGGTGGCCGGCCTCGCATGCAATGCCACATCAGGCTGCGGCACAGACTGCGGGTGCAGCCCCGGCACCTGCTGCAGTTTGGGCAGCGACATGACAGCTTGGCTGCTCTCTGCCGGTGCCGGTGGCACTAGCAGTGGCTGCTGCGAGGAGGCTGATGTGGGTGGCAGGTGAGGTGGCCGGATCTTCTCGGCCATCAGCTGCTCTTTGATCTTGTTAATCAGGACCAGGTTGTCCAACTGCAGAAGGGAGAAGAGCTGGGTTTCGGGAAGGTGGGCAGCACTGGCCCCTGTGCCCTAGCCCCACAAGCCACAGCTCACACCCCAGGCAAGGTGAAGCAGTTCCAACCAGGAAGGCAGCAGGAGGGACCATGCCAGTCTTACCTGGCTGGGCATGGTGGGAGGAGGGGGCCAGAAGTAGGGGTTGTTAAATCGAGGCTCAGCCATCCTGTAGTGAAAAGAGAGGCTGTCACCAGGAAGCTCAGGTCAGTTATAGGATCCCCTGACCCCCTTGAGCCTTCCAGCAGGCCCAGGAAACCACATCCATTATTGTCTGCCTGAGTGGGCCTCAGAGGGCAAAGGTCACATGCAGACCAGAGAACTCCCAGTCCTCCCCAGGCATCCTAATGCTGCCAGACCCCTTTCCATCCCTCAGGAGGGCTCTAGGATGCAGAGCCATGGACCCTATATGGAACCCCTCCCCCATCCAGAGATAAACTGGAGAGTCCTGGGGACACGTTTGTAAATAGCCACAAAGAAGAAGCAACTACCCATTGGGGATCTCTGCCCCTCTGCCTCCTTTCCCTGAGTGAAGACGCCCTCATCAGAGTACAAGAGGTCAGCAGAATAAGCTTCTCTGACAGGGAGTTGGTATGACCACTTATAGAGACCCAAAAAGGCATACCCTTTGACTCAAGAAATTGCTCTGGAAAGAACAGGCATGAGTGGGTTGTATAACATTAGACCTAAAAAGATGGGGTACCAGAGTACTGTGCTTAAGGGGTTGGGCTGGAGGAGACCAGAGGCTGGGGTAGTGTGGAGCTCTTTAGTAAAAGTGGGACAAGCAAGTTCCATGATAGTCCTTCAGTAACCTTTGTAACCTGGGCAGTAGGAAGACCACAAGGCTATTTCTGTCCTCCAGAGGGTGTGGGCGTTCTGTGATTCTAGACTAAGCAGCTACTTACAGGCTCTGGGCTACACAGGTGTATTCCATTAAGCGCTGCTCCCTATCCAACCTACTCTGAACCCTCTTTCAGAAATTACCTCCCTACTTGGTACTATAGCTTAAGCCCCAAATGAAGTGCCTGCGTCCACCAATGAGCTTGAGAAATCCCCACTGAATTGTAGACACAGAGTTTGAGTAAAACGCCCTCAAAAAAGACACAACCTAATCCGAACATTTTCAGAATTCTGTGAATTATCTCCCGTGATCTTTACTTGAAATGCAGGCACAAATGGCGACATCACAGGGCTAGGATGCTGAAGTCAGACGACTCAGGTTGGTTCCCCTGAACCATTTGCTTTGTGAACTCTAGCCCTAGGAAAAGCAAAAGCCAACACGCAAATAGCTCCAAGTCTAAACGCAAAATTCCTCACTCCTTATTCCCACTCCTCACTCCTTATTCCTCAGTCCTTATTCCCTGCCTGGGGAGGGTTTGGTCTGTGCCTGCTAGGCTAGGGTAGAGAATCCTCCTGGGGGTTAGCCAGGCCTACTCCTGGCTGTCAGCCTCCTGCTAGCCACTGGCACCAGGATGTCCTTCCCTTTACCTATCCAAACCCCTTACAGACAAAAAACAAAACATGTTCTGTCTGCCCTTCTCCCTAACTGCCCCAGACCTTTGGAACTGAGAAAAATCTCAAAATAATACAAGTGAGAAGGCTGCAAATGACAAGTACCCACCTTGTGCCAGGCACATGGACTCTGAAAGGCAAGTACTCTTGCCATGCCCATTTTTGCACGTGAGGTAGAGTGACTTGCTCAAGGCCTCACAGTAAGTGAGCATAGAGCTGAGACTCCACTATAATCAGCCCGACCAGTGCTTTGGTCCAGGACAGAGCCTCTTGACTGCAGGCTTGTGGGTATGTCCTACCTTAGGATGGCACTGTTGTAACCATACGAGTGGACACAAGGTAGATTTGGGGAAACAGAGAACTGGGGAGCTAACCCAAGGGAGCTTGAGAATGGGATACTCCTGTCTTCTTATTCATCTGGGTATCCCTGGCCTCCAGGTCCAGAGGTCATCACTGTGAATTGCATGAAGGAATGAACAGAGACTCAGAATGCTCTTAAAGGCAAGTCCACCTGCTTTATAACCACTCAAAGCTACAAAGCTCTTCTGTGTGGAGTGGGGACAGCTCTTTAGAACCCCAGGAGGATGACAAGCAGGGAAGAGCCTCCACCCCATTTCACAAAGGAAAACTCCAGGACATCAAAGGGGAAGTCTTGCTCCAGGCTGCATGGATCGCCAAGGACAGGTAGCAGGAGATAGCACTGTACTGCACTGCAGGCTTGGATGCAGCTCCCCGGGCTCAATTTTCCTCATCAGTAAGATGGGGTGAGACAGGCTGCCCTGGCCCAGGACTGCCCACTGTACTAGGCTGCTTCCCAGACATTTCTGGTAAGCCATCCCTTCCTTCCTCTTCCTCTGCCCTAATTCAATGCCAAGTTCAAGTTTCCCAGGCCCCCAGCCCAGTCAGAGAGATGAGGGCTTTGGGATAAAACCTCCTCTACCATTTATCAAGTCCGAGGAGCCCAAGACAGCCCTTGCCTCAGCTGCAGAGCTGATCACATCAAGGGGAGGGCTCTGCTCAGGGTACATGGGCTGCTCCACACAGCCCCTTCTTGGTCACTCTGCAGTCTTCTCTAGCTGAATCTGTCAATGACCTTGGCTCCCGTCACCTTGACACCTATTTTGTGCCTGATGCAGGGGACAGACAGACGGCTCTCACCGTTGTCTGGTACTCGCTGGCATGTAAGTAAGCCCTGAGGAAGCTGGATCTTCACTAGGTTACCAATCTTGCCCCAAGAATGTGAAGCAGGAGGAAGGCCAGAATAGGTGTGTGTGCAGGCCAGATGGAGGCCAAGGACATCCCTGGCAGAGACAAAGCTCGAGCAGAGGTGTGGAGAAGAATGAGCACCTCCTCGGGCACTAGAGAGCGCTAGAGAGTACCAAGGTAGCACAGGACAAAGGCCAGCAGCAGGGCCTTGAATGCCAAGCTGAGATGTGGGACAGGATGCCTGTGGGGAAGAACGCAGTAAGGAGCACGCTAGGCCAAGGGAGCAATGTGGCAGAGTAGGCACTGAGGTTAGGGGGAGTGTGAGTGGTGTGGAGGCAGGAGCCTGCAGGGCCAGGGCTCAATGCCCATGCAGGATGGGCAGAGGAGACATGCTGGCTTATGCACAGGGCAAAGCCAGACTGAGCTTAGAGCTGTGTCTTGACCCTCACAATTGGCCCACAATATTCATTTTGATTTTCTTGTTCTAAAAGGTAAAGAAAGTTGGATTGGTGACGGATGACAAGCCTCCTGAAGCTACTTCAAAAACAGCTTCCTGATGGCAGCCAGCCTATTGGTTAATGCACTGATACCTACTCAGACACATCCTTCAACCAAACCAGGGACCTGCTCTGGGGAATTCAGGGCCAGCTGAGTTTGACCAGCCTTCTGAAGCTGGGGAGGCAGCAGACAGGGACCCTCGGGCTTCTGCAGGAAAGAGCTCTCACCTATTGAGGCCTTCCACACATCACCTGACACCTCCAGTCAGAGCTGGTCAGCCACCTGGGACCACAGGGAGGTCCTAGTGCCTGAGGTTCCTCACCTTCTTGGTTGCTTTCACTGTTCCCTGCCCCTCACAGTGGGCTCCTCAGAGAAGGGCAGGACCCCCCAGGCCCCCCAGCGGGCTCCTCAGAACAGGGCAGGACCCCCAGGCCCCACAGTGGGCTCCTCAGAACAGGGCAGGACCCCCCAGGCCCCACAGTGGGCTCCTCAGAACAGGGCAGGCCCCCCCAGGCCCCCCAGCGGGCTCCTCAGAATGGGGCAGGATCCCCCAGGTCCCCCAGCGGGCTCCTCAGAACAGGGCAGGACCCCCAGCCCCCACAGTGGGCTCCTCAGAACAGGGCAGGACCCCTAGTCTCCAACAGCTCAGCACCAGTGGCCCACCCACTCTGGGACTCTAAGTACCAGGTAAGCTTGAGCCTCCATCTCCAGGGTTCAGGCCCAGTTCCCCCATGCCCCTGCCACTGTCCCTCCCTTGGGCTGTCTCTCACCAGCTGCTCAGCCCCCAGCAGGCTTGTGCTGGCCTTGACCACCTCCTGTGGCAAGCCCTTCCTCTAGTCACCCATCTCTGAACCCAGAGGCTCACAGACACATAGTGACCCTACTACTTCACACCCACCACCAGACCATTACCAGACTCTCTCTCCAACCCATTCCTATCTCCCCACCAGTCCTGGTCATGGACACCCAATCCCACCAAGAAACAGCAGGCTTGGGTTCAAATCCTGACTCTGACTCATCAGCTATGTGACTTGGGCAAGTCACTTGCCTTGCTCCCAAATGAAGGATATGCTGCCTATGCCCAAGCTAGCCTGCTGAGATAAAGTAGGGAGGACTCTCAGGAGGGAGGTGAGGCTTGCTCCCTGCCTGAAAGAGTGAGTGGGAGAGAGCCAGGCAAACATGAGTTGGGGCAGGCATTCAGGAAGAAGGCCAGCCTATAGGCAAGAAGTGCACTAGTGTGAGAGGTGTGGGGCCTCCCAGATAGACTGGCAGACAGAGGTGATGCTGGACCATCAGCCAGGGCCCAGCTCAGAGCTGATCCTCGGATCCTGGGCCAAGAGTCCAGACATGTGTGTACACAGAAGGTTCTAGAGAGACCAGGAAGTGGGCAGCAGGGAGATTCACCACTGGGAGGCCCTGGAGAAGGGAGGTATGAGGCCAGAGGAAAGTGGCCAATGGGGCCTGGCTTCTTGGTGAAGTTGGTGGCCAGGGAAGTGTGTAGGCTGTTCCCACAGTGCAACCCAGGTCTGTGGACATCAATACAGACAAACAGAGTCACAACATGCAGACAGCACCAAACCCAGACAAGAGACAGACACAGACCTGTGCCCACAAGTATGGACCCATGGAACTAGGAAACCAAAGCCAGCAGGACTAAGGGTGAGCATACCTCCCCCAAAACACCCCGAGGGCAGCAGTGAGGGGCACGTAGGACTCATGAACACGGTTCAGTGATCCCCATAGAACAAACCCCTCATTGACAGACCGTAGCCTGGAATCACAGGCTCCTTACCTAGAGGGTCCTTTCCCACTTGGTGAACTTCTACTCATCCTTCAAGACCCAGCTCAAGTGTTCCCTCTTCTACGGAGCTTTCCCTGAACCCCCAGTCAGTCACTTCCTCTGTGATCCCAACAGCACCTTGTATATGGGAATAACAATAACAATCATCATAATAAAATGGCAGCCACCGTTGATTTCAATACCGATGAGCTGAGTATGTTTTGATTCAAGTTACTGAATCTTCCCAATGAATATATGCACTTAACAGAAGTACAACTCAGATCAACCAACTTGCTCACAAGTGAGTGAGGGAGGTGGGATGCCATTCAGACCTGGCACAGCCTTTCAGAGTCAAATGCACTCTGGTGTGGTCTCTTTCTCTGATGACTGGGGAAGTCTATGAACTCTTCCTAGGTAGGCT
Source organism: Nannospalax galili (assembly GCF_000622305.1). Lineage (NCBI taxonomy): Eukaryota > Metazoa > Chordata > Mammalia > Rodentia > Spalacidae > Nannospalax > Nannospalax galili. The sequence goes on along the minus strand of NW_008334092.1, from coordinate 803,853 downwards.
GGTGCTCTTCTACCAGGTCCAGCATCTGACCCAAGGTGGTCTCTTACAATGGGCTGGAACTGTGGCAGGATGTTTATAGCCATTATTTAGTGCTACAATAGACCACTGTACAGATGAAGAAACTGAGGCTCAGAGAAGCTGAACAACCTGACGAGGGTTACAGAGCTGAGGTCCCTCTATCACTTTTTCCCAGAATACCTCTGAGGTTAGCTTAACAAACTCCAAAAAGAAGAGAGGGGGACAGAGGAAGAGGCATACCAGGTGCCAGGCTCTGCCACAGGGAGAGGGCTCAGACTTAGACAGAAGGACACAGAGGACACACAGCCCTGGAAGGATGTTAAGAAGTGGTGGAGGAAGTGGGTGGGGGTTTGTCAGTTAAACAATTTAGGCCCCACCTCTCAAAGCCACAGAAATTAAAACTGAGATCTGCCCAGGCCCCATGGTCACATGGAAACAGGCTCCCAACAAAGCAGACCAGAGAGCAAGACCCAGACTGCCCGGACACTGTGATTACAAGGAGGCAAAAATAAAATCCTGCGTCAGAAAACTGGCTGCAGGCAACCCCGCCCAGAGGGCCTGGGAGTCCGAGCCGGGCTGCCCTGCTGCTTCTGGGGTTTTTGTCTTTGTTTTTCTGAGTTCCAAATTCTCAGCCTTGGTATTCAGTTGCTTTTTAAATGAAAACAATAAATTTATTCTTAAAAAATTAAAAGAAAGTGCTTGGGAGCCCGAGGGCAGGCAGCTGCAGGGACCAGAGGAAGACACATGTGAAAGTCATCTTAGCTGATGGGGCCCCTTCACAGTCCCATCCTCCCCAAGACCGGGGTAGGGGGAATGTCAGGAAGACTTCTTGGACTAGGCAGAACAATCTGCAATTTGACCCTGGTTAGGATTCTACAGGTGTGGGGAGAGCACAAAACCGGCATCTGCTCCTCAACCTATACTCTGGTCCAGATTCTTCAACTCTGGCCTCAGTTATCACAGGAGCCTCCCCACAGGTTCTCCACCTCCATCCACCCTAACCCCACCCAATTCTCTACTGCAGTCACTGCACCCTGTCCTGCCTAGAAGTTTCCATGGCCCCCTACTTCCCTGCAGACCCAGTGAGAACAGCTTGGGTCCTATGTGCCCAGCCAGTTACCCTCTGGCCTCCCTGACCAAGCCAGCCTGACAGTCCCTCTGTCCCCAAGTGCTCTACTTCCCTTTTGCTTCCTCCCATCAAAGATACCAGGTCCCCTCCCTAGGATTCTCTGCCTGCCTCACCTCACTGGTTAATCCAACTCCTCATGTAGGTCCTCATGCACAGGCACTTCCTCCTGGAAGACAGTCGGGTCTGCATAGCCCACCTGGGTGCTGTTCCCCATGTACCCTGAATGTGACTCAACCCATCAGGGCACATGTTTTCTTAGCCATCTCTAGACATGGTACTCTATCAGAAAGCATCAGAGTAGGGTCATTTAAATTGGGCAGTGTCTGCTAAGTGGGTGGGTGGATGGATGGATGGATGGATGAATGGATGGATGGATGGATGGAAGAAAACACCATCCTTTGTCTGAATCCCCCTGCAATACACTGGTCCTTGTTGGTTCCTGATTGGCACGAGGAGGGGCTGCATGTGCACTGACCCCCGAAGATGTGGACAGCTGATGAACACAGTCAATGGTTCTGCCTCACTAGCCATGAAAAGCCAATGAACATCACCTGTCAAAGGAGCAGAAAGAACTAGGAACATGGTAACACCCAATTCTGGTAAGGGTATGGGGAGGTTGACACTCCCGTGGATTATCAGTCAGAGTGTAAATTCCAACAATCTTTTCTGAAAGCGATCTGCCCATAATGTGCCAAGAGCACTAAAACTATTCAGACCTCCTGGCCTAGTGAGCCCATTCTTGGTCACTCATCCCTAGAAAATAACCCAAAGTTGTACATACAGCACCACTTGCTTCCATGGGTTTTTATGAACAAAATCCTAGAGCAGTCGAAATTTTAAGCAATCGGGAGATAGGTCCTAAATCACATTCCTCTCTGACACAGCCCAGGGTGCTACTGGCATTGGTGTGACTTGTTCACCATGCAGATGAGCCTATCAGGAACCAGGGCACAAAGACTAAGGAACCTGCCCACACTAAGCAAGTCTAAATGTGGGTCCTGAACCCACACCTTGGGGGCTCCAGAGCCCAGCTTTCCCACCTTGCCACCACACCCAGTAAAAAGAGCAGTTAATAACACCAGTTAGAAAATATTCATGGGGTTGAAGAGACGGCAGAGTGGTTAAGAGCACAAACTGTTCTTGCAGAGGACCCAGATTCAGTTCTCAGCACCCACATGGCAGCTCACAACCTTCTGTAACTCTGGGGATCCATTGCCCTCTATGGACACTACACACACACACATACACATGCACGCATGCACACACACACACACACACACACAGAGTACTTGCATGCATGCTAGCAAAACACTCATACACATAAAACAAAAATATCATTTTTTTAAAAAAAAGAAAATACTTGGGGGCTGGAAAGATGGCTCAGCGGTTAAGAGTACTGGCAGTTCTTGTAGAGGACCTGGGTTTGATTCCTAGCACTCATGTGGCAGCTAACAATTGTCTGTAACTCCAGTTCCAGAAGAATCTGACACCCTCTTCTGACCTCTGATGGCACTGCAGAACATGGGTGCACTTACATGCAGGATATACATTCATATATATATATAAATAATAAAATATAAAAAAAATACTCATGATACAATGGTTAGGAGGAAAAGTAAAAATAAAATGACATACATACATAAAGCAGTGACAACTATATAAAAACTAGATGCCAAGAGAAAAGAAAACCCGAATGCTACCAGTGGGGGTTGGGAACTAGGCAAAGATGGGACTGGGGGCTGACGTATTTCATACCCTTGCTTTTATGACTCTTCTACAGTGTGGCTATGTGACCATCTTAAGGAGTATTTTTTTTTTTTAATTAAAGCTTTAGTAAGCTGTGTTTGGCAAAGCAAGGCACCCCAGTCTCCTGTCCAAAGAATCATAGAGGGTCCTGACTGAAAGCCCTCCAAGTTTCCCCGGGACAGATGGCTACAGGTCCCACTGCAATCCCCAGTAAAATGAGCAGTTAGGAAAGAGCTCAAGCCCCATTATATCCAGGGGCTCAGGCAGGAGACAGACCAAGGGACGGTCCAGCCCGCCTGTCACTCATTCTCCCATTGCTTTGGGAAGAGTCCTAACCCACAACTGCTCGGCCAAGGCCTCTGCAAGTTCCTGCTGGTCACATTCATCCCTAGAGGTGTGTACAAACCCCAGACCTGAGTTGTCATCTGTAACCTGGGGTGGTGATATATTGCCACAGGACTGCTATGAAGACTACATGGTTTAACATGCTTAAGGCCTGGTCCAGTGTTACTCAGTGACTGCACATGCTAACTGCCAGTGATGTACTCTAAAGCACAAGGGAGACTTTCTCAACATTCTATCATCTGGGGGTATAGGAGCTTCCTGTGGCTTCCCTGACTCCCCCACCCCAGGGCTGTTCTGTTGACATGGATCCACCTGTCATTCCAGACAATTTTCAAGGGTCCCAGCCTAGGAACCTCAGCATGTGATCATAGCCCTTCCAGGCAGTAGATCCAATCGCCACCCCCTCTAAAAAGCAACCTGTGGACAAATTAGGCAAGTCTCAGGCCTGCATAAAGGCCAGTAGATAGGGTGGACGTCAAGTAGAAGGGCTGGGTGGTTATGTAGGTGGGGGTCGGGGCAGGTAAGACTTATTACAAATGATACCACACTAGCTTGGTCAATCCCACCTGGTCACTTACACCCTCGGGCTTCTCAGGCTATTGCCTTCCCATGTTCTTTGATTTCACACCTCAGGTCTCTGCCCAGGCTGCTCCATCTGCCTGGAATGCCCTTCACCTGAAAAACGTAGGTTAGGGACCAGGGGTCACTTCCTGCTGTCTCTTTTCCCTTCTCCCCAACATCAGCAGCAGCATTTGGCACAGCAAATCTAAAAATGATAAAGCTATAAGGAAGCTCTTCTAAAGTTGCTTCTCTCCAGCTTTTACCAAAACCCAAAATCGTAAGAGCCACACATGTATGGGTGTTTTCCACCACTGCCTCTAGTGGGATACAGTGAGTACTCAAAAAAATATTGCTGAATGTGGGCTGGAGAGCTGACTCAGTGGTTAAGACAACTGGCTGTTCTTGCAGAAGACCCGGGTTCGAATCCCAGCACCCACATGGCAGCTAACAACTGTCCATAACTCCAGTACCAGGAGATCCAACAGTCTAAGCATCTGGGGTCATATTTCTGAAATATCACAGGAATACCCCAAACTAGCAAAAACGGGGTGGGAGGTGAGATTAAGAGTTGTGGTAGAGCCAGGCGTGGTGACGCACGCCTTTAGTCCCAGCACTTGGGAGGCAGAGGCAGGCGGATCTCTGCAAGTTCAAAGCCAGCCTGGTCTATAGAGCAAGTTCCAGGCCAGCTGGTGCTACAGGGAGACCCTGTCTCAAAAAGACCAAAAAAAAAAAAAAAAAAAAAAGAGTTGTGGTGGAATAGCTGATTGTATACTTATGAATGTGTTTGAGTGTGTTGGGGAGTGTACCCACCCATCCCAGTGTCCCCCCACAGAACCTAGTACCTGGCTAACTAAACTATCTTCCCAGGAGCCTGAAGCTTTTGCCCCAAACTCAAAACAGGGAGCACCCTTGCTGGTCACTAAGTGGGGCTGGGACTCGTAGGGAGCCAAGACCCTCAGCTTGCCCCTCACACTTCATCCATTAACAACACTACGCAGCCACTTCCCCAAGCCTGACCCAGTCTCCAAAGGCCACCTCTGCTCTTGGGCTCTAGAAAGCCATTTCCATGCCACAGCCAGAATGTATTTCCACAACAGCCAGCTTCCTCAGTGCCAGAGACAGCCTTGTGCTCCAAAAACACTGCCCATGATGGAGGAGAGAATGGTACCGAAGGGGACACAGCTACCTCACCGAGGGCTTCCTCCAGCCCTTGAATCCCCAGACAGAGGCTGGGCAGCCCGTTGGAGCCCAAGAAGCAGAAAGGCTACCAGGCAAAGCCTTGGGAGGCACATGCGGCCTTAGACAAGGCCCACTCCTCTTCCCTTTCCCAGCATTTTCCCCAGTGGATAAGGAGTTTGTCTATACAAGATACAGACTATGGGAGAGGTGAGTCTCCTTTCCCTAAGGACACCAAGCCTGTCCAGCAATCCCCAGATGAGTGCCAGCATGAGGCCACAGAAACAGGAGAGGCTCAGGAAAATACCAAGCACGCAGCAGTCTCTATGCACCTATTCACTCAGATGTTCAACACTGCACCAACGCTACCAGACTGACCCACTGAAGAGGAACCACAGGGTCAAAGCTCTGGGAAACCATAGCTCTAACATCACTTCCCAGAGTCAGTCACCGGGAAGATGCAGCAGCACTATACTTTGACAGAGGAAATGGTGTCCCAGCAGGGACAGCTGTCTGTCATGGGTAACAAGGGTCCTGGGAAGGAGTGAGCTCACAGGAGGGGAGTTCAAATAGAGAGCAGAGGTCCTTTGGTCAGGATGTAAGCAGGGGGGTCAGGTGCTGCTGGGATTCCCCACATCAGCTGTGGGATCCCGAGCAGCTGCAGAGTGCTGGGTTCCAGGCCCAGCAAGTGCCCCCTGCTAAGTTCCCTGATCTCTCCATGCCTTCGAAATGGGATAACAATGAGAACTCTGTATTTTCACATGCGCACAGCCTTGCAGAACAGAGTCTGGCATGAAGTAAGCACTCTGTAGCTACATAAATAAAGCTGTGAGAATTGAAGATGGGATCATGGTCAAAGTGTCAAAGGTTCTGAGTGGGAAAGTTGCTCAGATGCTTCAGTTCTGAGTTTGGGAGAGGCTGAGATTCTTAGATGCCATGATTTAATCATCTCATTATTTCCTAACAACCCTGAGACTCCCAGGGGAAGAAGAGACAGACCTCAGCGTAACCCCATCTCCCAGGCACTGCTTGGCCACCACCCGGGCTGCTGCCACACCTGGTTCCACAGCCATGCCTCACCTCTGCTGAAGCCCGAGCCACACCTCACAGGAAGCGCATGCATGGAGCTTAAGCATGTCCTCAGGCACACAGCAAGGAGTGCAAATAAACGAAAGAGAAGGTTTCAGATGCCCAGAGCCACAAAGAAAATAAGAAGAGGCTCCTGTAACAGAGTGACAGTGGGAAGCTATTTCACAGCAAATGGTCAGCAAAAGCCCCCCAGAGGTGGTAACACTGGACAGTACTAGCCCTGCAGGGATTCAGGGGAAACATTCCAGGCCAAGGAATGTGCAAGGGCTTTGCTAATGGGCCCTGCAAACTCCAGGTACAGAAAGGGTGGAGGTGGTGACGTTGAGAGGGTGGGGCGGGGCAGAGCAGAGCTGGGAAGCAAAAGTTGAAAAGTAGTCAAGACCCACCATGAAGGGCCCAGTAGGCTGAGAAAGCAGTTTGGATTTTTTTCTTTTTCTTTTAAACATCCAGGAAATAGTTAAGTGGAGGTTTCAGCAGGAAAACGAGGAGGCAGGACTATGAGGGTCCCCAGATCACTCTGATTTCTGACCCTCCCCCCCCGCAATCCTGGTTCATAAAATCAAGGCAGGGCCTAGGAAGTGACAATCTTTACAGTTCAATCGTATGTCCAGAGATGCTAACGCATGCTTGGTCAGGGTTCGGAGACATTGAAGACACTGTGGTTATCTCTCGATACCACCCATGAGATCACTTTACACATGAGGACACCAAAGTTCACAGAAGGAAAGAATATGCTCAGAAGTCTGACACAAATGGGACTTGATCTTAGGACCCAGGTCTATCAATTTAACAGTCTAATGTCTTTTCTCAGGGAGACCCTCCCCGGGGACCCACCTGAGGCCTCAGTCCTTCCCCTTTGTTTGCTTTAGAGTCTCAGAAGACAACACTTACACCTCACATCTGTCTAACATGGGCTGGGGTTTTCCAGGACTGGATGGCTGGATGCATGCATGCATGTTATGAGCCAGACTGATAGACTATGGAAATGACTAAACAAGAGACTAATGAATGAACAGTGAAAGATTAAATGAATGATGTACCAAGAATAATAAGCAACAACTAGAGAGAGTCAGAGCAAGGAAGGAAGGGCCAGGGCTATGCTAGTTTCAGACCCCGGCCACAGCTCACCCACACACCAGCACCCTTCCTTCCACCTGGGACCAGTTTGCTTCTATTCCCTAAGACAAGTAGCCTATTTTTTAGCTCATGGGACTAAACCATATCTCTGCCTAGGGTGGCCATGATTCCCCAGCTCCTCCACCAGCTAGCACCACTCCCCTGGGCCCAGTAGGTCACAGTCCCTTTGAGTATTTCAGAGGAAAGGAGACAGGAGACTAAGGCTCCAGTCCTCGCTAGGACCAGACTTATGAGGCGACCTCCAGTCAGTGGCTTCCTTTCTCTAAGTCCAAAAGACCTCCCAGGGCCTTTCCATCTCTGACATTCTTTGGGGTGGGGGATGAGTCTCTGGATTTTTACATAGTCACTGGGGTCAAGAGAAGAATTTCAAACCAAAAACTAAAGTTGGGAAAGGTCCTGCCCACAGCACCACACACTTAGAAAAGGCCCACACAAGGAGTCTGCAGGCTTGAGTTTCAGTCCTCCTCTATCACTATCCAACCTCTCTAAGCCTTGGCTTCCTAGATTTAGAATGGGGTCAACTATCTCCATCTGAACATTTCACCTCAATTCAGTTTTGATGAGAGTCTGAGGTGGCAACAACCACATATGATGCTGTGCAAACTGTAAAGCTGGATTCCCTAAAGAATTATGATGATGGGGTCAGGGGGAATGAAGGGGTCACACTATCCTGTTCAGGTCCAGTTCTGTCCAAAACAAGCCTTCCTGATGTCAGGGCCCCCAGGAGAGAACAGTAGAGTGAAGCCAGCAGCGGATCCTAGGCTCAGCTCTCCTGCCCAGCAGTGTAGTGTGACACTTCCCCTCTCCAGGCCTCAGTTTCTCCATCTAAAACCTGGCTGATTCAGAACCTGTGACCCAGGCATGCGCAGCTCTACAGCTTAGCACCCCTAAACCTCAACCTTCCATCTCTGATTCTGTCTTTAGGGAGCTCACACAGCCTAGTGGAGCCAGGACACAAATCAAGAGGGAAATGGGGGGCCAGGGCTAGTTAAGCACAGGGGCTCAGAGCACACAGCTCACGGTCCTCCTAGGACAGATTTTCCAATAGGGGAATGGGCAAGCTCAGCCTCCCTCCAGACTTTGCGGGCCTGGCCTCAGACCACTTGGCCAACAGCAGGGTCAGCAGGTCCTGACCTGTCCAGCCAGACACTTCAGAAACTCAACTGAGATTCAATCGGTCTCCAACTCAAGAGCCTTCAGGGTGGCAGGTAGGGGTGGCAGAAAGGGGTTAAGAATACAGGCAGAGGAGAGGCCCACACCACAGGGACCAGCCATGCATCAAGGGGCTAGGACCCACAGGTGCTGCAGGCCGGTACCCAACCAAAATACCACCAAGGGCATTTACCACCTCTGGAGGCCAGGAAGACCACCCATGCCTGAAGGGGGTTCTCCGACTGTAGTCAGTCAGAGCTGCCTTAAGGTGGTAGGGGCACCAAAAATTCCTGCCCTATTAAGAGCCCTTGGTCACCCATGAAGGAGCAAGCTTGTCTCCACCCCCAACGCCCACACTCCTTAAGGTTCCACTCTGTTGGAGGGCCAGGTGGTGAGATAAGGGTCATATCCTCATGCCAGGGGGTCTTAGCTCCAAACCGTGGACCCACTCTGAGCTCCCAGTGCCTTCCCCAACTCTGAGGTTATAGCTCCTTACAATAATGCCACTTTGACAGAACCCTTTCCAAATGACTCTTTCCCCCAAACTCTCACCTCAACCCTCCACACACACATGCATACACACCACCGCCCCACCCCCACTCCGCGCAGCTCTGGGGAAACCCGGCAGTTAACTTTTCCCAAAAAACCCTGCAAAGGCGACTAGCTGGGGGAAGAAACAGAAAAATGGGCCCCAAGATCTTTCTGCGGCATCTCACAGCCTTCAAAAAAACAATCTTTTTTTTAAAAAAAAGCAAGAAGGCAAGAAAAGAAAACTTTCGGAGTCAACTTTAAATTCCCAGCCCCCTCCCCCGAAATCACCCGGCAGCTTCTCCCCCCTTTTTTTTTCTTTACAGTGCAATTGCATTGTGTCTCACCTCCCCGAAAGGCTCGCGGCTCCCTCCAAAGAAAAGGAAAAAAGCCAACCCTTCGGGTGCCCCCTCTGCTTCCAGCCGCCTCTCCCACATTCTCAGACAGTTTTATTAAAATTTTCAGACAAAAGAAAAACAAAAATGGCAGCCTGGCTTATTTTTAAAACAGGACAGGGACGCCATATTCTGCAGATCTGCAAAAAAACGGAGAAATCCGGCACTGGCCGCTCCACCAGGCCGGCTGCAAAGTGCGCGAACCGCGCCGTTTGCAATCCGTTTATTTGCATTAAGCCCCATGAATCATTGTTTACCGGAGAATTGCAGCAGGTTTGAATAGCCCGGCTTAAGAAAACACACACGCACACACGCGCGCACACACACACACTCGGAGACCAGCCCCAGACACGCCGCCGGAGACACTTCCTACCCCGCGCGCCGCCGCCGCCGCCGCCGCCGTGGCCGCCCCGGGCC
>NW_008334092.1:784381-793621 GCF_000622305.1 Nannospalax galili | reverse complement strand
CCGCCGCCGCCTCGCAAACTTGCGCGGCGCCCCCTGCCCGCACCGCGCCGCGCCGGAGGCTGAGCCACAAAGGAACTCGTCGCCCCCCTCCGCCCGCCCGAGCCGCGCGGGGAGGGCACCGGCGCCCGGCCCTAGGACAGCCCCTTCCCCAGCACGGGGGCTCCCGGGGCCCCAGCGGCCGCGGCCATTGTCCCGCCCAGGCTCAGCCTGGGCCTGGCCACCGCGCTCCCGGGTGATGGCGACCAGGGCACCCGGGCCTGGCGGGCCAGGCTGCCCCTTGCGGGGTGGGTCTCTCCCTCGGAGACCGCAGGCTGGTGGGGACCCTACAATGGCCCCCCACACCTGATCACAAACGGTCGTGCTCAGATCCAGGTTTTTTTTAAAAAAGGACAAAGGACATGGGGTTGGGGTGCAGAAGTTTGCACAGGCCAGGACACCGCTTCCTGACCCTAGGCCTGAACCCCAGCGGCCCAGGCGGCCAGAGGCTGGCGGCGGTTCTCCTTGCAGTCTACCAGAGGTGGCACCGGCTGTCCCCCAGCTCCAGACCTCAGAGCCATCTGCGTGACTCCTCCTCCCGCCTCACCCTCCCCAGCCAATCAGTCACCAAGTCCTCTTGATTCGGCCTCCCGGGCTGTGTCAACTTCTAAACTTCACTTCCACCTGAAGGAGGCTGACGTTCCAAGCTTAGATTTCGGTATACACGCTGCCATTCAACCTGCAGACCAAGAAGCCCCTGCCCTCAGGGAGCACCCAGTCCCCAGGGAAGAAGGGACACATAAACAGTCATGTATGTTTCAGGAACCACAGCTCTGAAGACATTAGACAAAGTGTCTGTCCTCGTTGAGATTCTAGTCTAGCACAGAATGGCAAACACTGGGCCAACTGGAGGACAGGACCCATAGAAGCCCTTTGTTCTCAAGCACCCAGCACAGTACCTGGCATGGGGCAGAGGCACAGTAAGCATGTGGCATGAATTAGCTGGAATTATATGGTGTTGAGAATACAGAGGAGGCCACTCTTTCTCCCAGAGAAGTAGGAGCTGTTTTCAGAAAGTGGCTCTGGGGCAAGCCTGGTCGGGAGGAAAGGGAGGCCTTTCAGCTTCCAGAAACAAGGGTGATAAAAGTACCATGTCTGTAGTTGGGAAGTTCTGCAAGGTTGTACGCAGGTAAACGGGTGAAGACAAAAATCACACCTGCACAGACACTCTAGGAGGAGTGCACACAGCTCCTAATCCCTTAGGTGTGGGTCTCACAGAGTGACTTCCTTCCAAAGAGCTCAGTATGAAAACAAGGGAAGGAGTGACTTCTGAGTGGAAAAGTCTGACAACCGCCACCTCAGCCAAGTGATCAAGGTCAACACCAGCAGTCACAAATCATGCTGATAGTATATATGCTTGACATGATTAAAAATGAGACTCCTGGGGCTGGAGAGATGGCTCAGTGGTTAAGAGCTCTGACTGCTTTTGCAGAGGACCAGGGTTTGATTCCCAGCACCCACATGGTGGCTGCAAATCGTCCTTAACTCCAGTTCCAGGGGAATCTGAAGCCCTCTTCTGACCTCTGTGGCATTGCACAACACGGATGCACTCACATACAAGCAGGCAATACACTCATACACATAAAATGAAGAGAGAGAGAGAGAGAGAGAGAGAGAGAGAGAGAGAGAGAGAGAGTCCTGCCCTGGGCATGGCAGTACACACCTTTAAACCTTTAATCCCAGCACTCTGGGAGGCAGAGGCAGGTGGATTTCTGTGAGATTGAGGCCAACCTGTTCTATATAGTAAGTTCCAGGCCTGCTGGGGCTACAAGGAGACTTTCTCAAAGAGACAGAGACAAAGACTTTGTGTTCCTCCAGTAACCCATAACCTTAAACTTGCTCTGAGAAAAAAAAAAAGCAAACCCCACTAGTGGTGCAACAAAATCCCTAACTTACTCCTCAAAAGTGTCAAGATCATCAAAAACACAGAAAATCTGAAATGCTCACAGGCCAGAGAAGCCTGCAGAGACATGACAGGTAAATGTAATATGGTCATCCTAAGTGGGGTACTGGAGCAGAAAAATGAATATTAAGGAAAAAGTGAGGATCTCTGAATAAACTATACACTTTAGTTAATAATGTCAATGAAAGCATCCATCAATAATTGCCGTAAAAAATTACATCAAATAGTCATAAGATGGTGCTAACGGGGAAACTGGTGAGAGTATATACAGATAAATCTATAGTATCTGCCCAGTTTTTCTATAAATCTAGAAATAGTCCTTAAAGTCTAAAAAGAAGAGACAGTTTCAATGTACTAATCATGGCACTGTTGAAAGGTTCAATGAACTAATGCTCATCACAGCATGGAACAGTCTAACGGCCTTCAAAAGAGATTATATCATCATCATCTCCAGCTCTCAGAATAGCACTAGAAAAGGCATGAGCATTTTAGGGCAAATGGCCAGAGTGACAGGAGGGTAAAGGCATTGACTGCTGAATCTGGGAAGAGATGGGGAGGCAGGTAACATCACCTGACTGATTTCTGCCTTGCCAGCCTCCTCTAACCACCTAGAAAGTTATGTTCCAGCTTACCCAAGTGAGCTGCCATCTCAGACCTTGTCATGTCCCTCCGTATGGACTCTGCATGTCCCTTGTCCTTTCACAACACCTTTCTTGGTCATCTTCAACTCATTCTTCAGGTCTTAAATTAGATATCTCTTAGCCAGGCATGGTGGCGCACACCTTTGATCCCTGTACTTGGGAGGCAGAGGCAGGTGGATCTCTGTGAGTTCAAGGCCAGCCTGGTCTATATAATGAGCTCCAGGACAGCTGGGGCTACAGGGAAGCCTTGGCTCAAAAAGACCAAAAAAAACCAAAAAAAACAAAAAAAAAAAACAAACCAAACTTAGATAGCTCTTTAAAAGACATCCAAGACCTTTCAGTTTGCTGTTAACAAGTCTGAGTTAACAAGTGTGGAAGCCAGGCTTAGATAGCTCTTTAAAAGACATCCAAGACCTTTCAGTTTGCTGTTAACAAGTCTGACTTAACAAGTGTGGAAGCCAGGGTTGGGGACTTTTGACTCTTCGTCAATGGTATCCACATTCTTCCCCTCCAAATCCAGCCATGCTAGATGGCTCCCTGTCTCTAAGCACACTGTGCCTCTCAGCCTTTGCTCAGGTCCCTCTCTCTGCCTCAGAGTTTCAGTTCTTGTTTTCCATCTCTTCTCTCTGGTAAACACACATCTGGCAAATCTGAACTCCAAAAACACCTCCTCTATGAAGCCATTCTATTTCTCCTGCATGGGAAGAGGTGTTTCCCTCTAGGTCTACAGACCTCTGGGGGCCGCTGGACACCCTGCTGACAAATTGCACATGGTATGTCAGAATAGATGTTCACAGAACAGATGGATGAATGATGAGATGGGCAGCAAGCCCATACACATCCTCTCCAACTCGGAAAGTCTTTTACTCTCCTGTAGGAAGCCCTTCGTGGCTGACCTCCCTCCTATTTCTCTAACTGGTAGAATGTCACTCCTAACTATAGTCTACCTGCTGCATATATCTATTAGTCCCTTGAATCAGAATTTTATTAAAAAATTAAGATAGGGTCTTACTATGTAGCCCTGGCTAGCCTGGAGCTCACTATATAGATCAGGCTAGCCTCAAATTCACAGAGATCTACCTGCCTCTGTCCATCAAGTGCTGGGATTTGAGGTGTGCACCACCACACTAGAGCAAATTGTTACCATGTCTTACATCTTCAATCATTCGCAGAGCTCCTACTCAGATATCTCATTCTGGGTCCTAGGTTCTGCAGACAGAGCAGTGAACAAGCCCAGGCCCCACTCAGATAGAGCACTATACTAACCAGACTACACTACAGTAGCTAGAACTCAAGCCTCAGGTATGTACCACAACACCAGTTTACTGCTTGCTCCTTCCTCGTGTCTGCCTCTGCCTAGTCACCTAGGAACTTAGGCCAGTCCCTGACATCTTTGAGCTATACCCACTCAATTACCATGGCAGAAGAGTGGAGAATTGTGCATGGGTTTTCTACTACTTCTGCCTGGAAGTGACTCACATCACTTCTCACCATCCATTGGCCAAGACTAGTCACATGGCCCTGCCTTCTTACAGTGAAGACTGGGAGATAGAGTTCCCTAGGAGGGAGAAGAGAATTAGGCATCAGTAATGTGGGTGAATTCTCCAAAAGTCTGTTCCCAGAGACAGGACTTAGCAAAGAATTCTTTCAATAATGATTTATTTAGGGCTCATAAGCATTACAAAGAAGACATTTGAAGCATCTAGAGGGGGTAAAAGATCAGGGAGAATTTTCCAAAGAAAAAGAAATACTAGGAAGAGCTGAGGAACATGATTCCAGGAGAGAGACCAGCACAGGAGGCCCAGAGCAAAGAGGACCTTACCACACTGAAAGGACAGAAAGGACAGAGGAGCTGCAATGGAGTGAGGGAACCACAACCTGACACCGAGGGTGGACGCTCCAGGTGGGCCCAGGGAGTGAAGGTTTAGGATTTTAGTCTCAGAGCAATAAAGGGTCATGGCAACATAGCAATTGACTAGGGAAGCTGTCTGCTGGGGAGTTCTGTCCTCCAAGCATGGCATAGCACTGCTGACTTGAAATCACAGCAGCTGTGATTACACACATGAGGCCCTCATGAGATCATCCCTGTTAACCCTCCCTCATAGAAGGAGCAGGAGAAGGATCACCAGACCCTCACTTGAAATGGAGACAGGCTCCCTGCTGCCCCGTCCCAGCTGCATAGAATCCTGTCTTAGCTGCACCTACAGTTTGGGGATGCACTAACTCAAGTTTGAAGCGGTGCACAGTGGAAGGTTAACTGGAGGGGGAACTCCCATGAAGCAGTGTTCATGAGGACATCACCCATGGTAGGGAAGGACTTTTCAGTGCTGTAGTTGTTTTGGGCTCTTTTATGGTCCTGTGACTAACTCCTTACCCACACCCCTGTAAGTAAGCCCAATAAACTCATTCGTTTGCCACTCTGGACTTACCTGGGTAGTAATTGTATTCTTTTGGTCTGCTATCGGTACCCTATCTGGAAGAACAAATTTTTGTTTGTCTCCCTCAGGACAGTCACACAGCACGATCTCTGGTCCGAGTTCTCTCCAAAAGGCTCATGTTGGGGCTGGAAAGATGGCTCAGCGGTTAAGAACATTGGCTGTTCTTGCAGAAGACCTGATTCGAATCCCAGCACCCACATGGCAGCTAACATCCATCCGTAACTCCAGTTCCAGGGGATCTGACAGCCTCTTCTGACCTCCGCGGGCATTGCATGACATGAGTGCACTTACCTACATGCAGGGAATACACGAATACACATAAAAATAAAAATAAATAAATAAAATTTTTAAAAAAGGGCTCATGTGGCCACTGGGAAGAAAATGGACTGAAAAAGGACAAATTTGGGAAGCGGGGGAACAGCAACGAGATCTTCAAGGTCTTCTACATGAAGGATGAAGATGTGTTGGACCTTGGTGGCATTCACAGAAGTGGAGAGACTCAGACCAGTGCTACCATGACTCAGTGTTGATAGATGTGGGGAATGGGGAAACACAGGCCTCATGGGAGCTCAGGTTCTGCAGCCCTCACTGTAAAAGCTGGCTTCGTTGTATTGTACCTGGAGTGTGTCCATAGTACGATGTGTGTGTGTGTGTGTGTGTGTGTCTGTGTATGTGTGTGTGTCTGTGTATGTGCAAGCACTGGTGCATGTACACATATGTGCATGTGGAACCCAGAAGACAATGCTAGGTATCATTCCTCAGGAGCTGCCCAACTCGTTTTTTTGATACAGGGTTCTCACTGGCCTCGGCCTCACTAGGCTAGACTGAATGGCCAGCAAGCCCCAGGGATCTGCCTTTCTCTGTCCCCCAAGTGCTGGGAGTACAATTGTGCTCCACCACACCTGGCTGTTTTATGTGGGTTCTGGGAATTGAACTCAAGTCCTTGTATTTGCATGTCAAGCACTTTCCAGCTAACACCCCAACCCCTTGTAGGACCTTGACACCAAGAAAGCTCCGTCTCCCCTCCCCCGCCCACTCTCCGAGGCATCCAAGACTGTATCTCTCAAAGTGGGCTGTGCCTCCTATCAGAATCAGAAAAAGTCTCAAGCCCTACACAGGCACTTTCTGCTTAAATCTACAAAGTGGTCTTAAGAAGGGGATTTGCAGAGACATTATCCTTATTTCATATCTGGGGAAACTGAGGCCTATAGACAGGAAATGATTCTGAATAAGGAATCCCAGCTCCTGTCCAGAGCTTTCATTGCAGTGCCTGGCATACGGTGTGCACTCCATGTTAGGCGAGTGAGTGAGGGAACACGTGAGGACGTGAGCCCCCTGTTCATCCCTCCTCTTCCCCCTTGCTTGCTTCTCTCAAGGAGCTAACAGATTACACTTAAGAGTCCAGCCAAGCTGAGTTTGAACCATAGCTTTGTCACTTGCTAAGGTTTCAAGCAAATTTATCTTCTCTCTGGGCCTCTGTTTTCTTGACACCTACCCATTGGACAGATATTATGAGAGAATATTGGGGCTAGAGAGATTGTTCAGCAGTTAAGAGCCCGAACTGCTCTTGTAGAAGGCCTGAATTTGGTTCCAAGCACCCATGTCCAGAGGTATACAACCACCTGTAACTCCAGCTCTAAGGGATACCCTGTCCCAGACTCTGACAGCACCTGCACGCATGTGCACATACCCATACAAACACATATGAATACATATAAATAAAAAAATGAAAAATATTTTTTAAATTGAGAGAAAGATGTTGCTAGAGAGATGGCTCATTGGTTAAGAACACTTAACTTGTAGAGGACCCAAGTTCTAGTCCCAGCACCTACATGGTGGTTAACAATGGTCTGTAACTCCAGTTCCAGGGGATCCGATGGCCCCTTCTGACTTCCTCGGGCATTGCACTGGTACGCTTACACATATGCTAACAATACCCTCATACACATAAAAATTAAAGTAATAAATAAAATATTTCATAAAAAGAAAGAAATATTTAAAGAGAATGTGTGTGGGTTAGACCATAACAATGTGACCCACTATTCTGGGACAACTCCCACTCTACACTCCCTGGCAGGTCTTCTCTGTGAACATCAACCCACACCTCCCAGTCTGAGAGGGTCTTCACCATCTTCTCACCTGCACCTCCAGTGTCATGACTAAGAAGACAGTGACATCTCAACCCAAGCTGGCCCTTGTTCATTGCCAGGCCAGTGGCACAATTCATACTGGTGTGAAACGAAATCTCTTTGTTCTCTCTTTTCCTCTTTCCTGGGGAGTGGGATGGGAAGAGAAGAGCATCTACTACCTTGTTGATGGAGACTGAATATTTAGCTTACAATTAAAAAAAAAAAAAACGTGTGTGGGGGGATGGAGAGATGGCTCAGCGGTTAAGAGCACTGGTTGTTCTTGCAGAAGACCTGGGTTCAAATCCCAGCACCCACACGGCAGCTAACAACTGTCTGTAACTCCAGCCCCAGAGAACCCAACAGCCTTGTCTGACCTCTGCGGGCATTGCATGACACGGGTGCACTGACCTACATGAAGGCAATACATGCATACACATAAAATAAAAAAATTTTAAAAAAAACATTAAAAAGTGTGTGTGTGTGTGTGTGTGTGTGTGTGTGTGTGTGTGTTGCAACGCACATGTGGCAGTCAGAGACCAATCTCGGATGTAGGTCCTCGCCTTCCACCTGCATATGCCAGGCTAGCTGCCCACAGTCTTCCAGAGATTCTCCTGCCTCCACATTCCATCTGGTTGTAGAAGCACTGAGATACAGACAGACACTACTATGCCTGGCTTTATGTGGGTTCTGGGGATTAGAACTCAAATCCTCACACTTGCATGGCCTATTAGTCAGGGTTCTCTAGAGGACAGGACCTAGATGTATTAGATTAGCTTGAGCTATAAAGTAGGATTAGTTCAATAGTAGCTGTCTCATACCAGGGAGGCTGGGAACCTTGTAGTTGCTCAGGACTTGAGACTGGATGATTTAGCAGTCTTAATCTGGCACCAAAGGAGGATTCCTGGAGAGTTGCCAGTCTTAAGTTCACGTTGGAAACCCAAAGATGCTGGTTCTAATATCAGTTAAGGATTCAGTGGCGGCAACAGCAGGGTAGATGAATTCTCCAGCAAGATGAAGGTTTAGCAAACAAAAAACAAAATCTTTCCTTCTTCCATGTCCTTTTGTATGGGCCACCAGAAGGTGCCACCCATATTTACAGTGGGTCATCCCACATCAATTGAGGCATTAAGACAACCCTCCCCCAGGCTTGCCCACAGGTCAACTTGACATAGACAATCCCTCACTGAGACTCTCTTTCCAGTGATTCTAGGTTGTGTCAAATTGACAAATAAAACTAACCATCAAATATGGGAAGGATTTTACCCAGGAGCCATCTCCCTGACCCCTTTAGTCCCTTAGTAAGCAGAGGATAGACCATAGTTGTCTGTGAGCTGAATAAGAAAAGGAGATCTACATCGCTCTACATCATAAGTTGTTGGGGATTTTTGACCTCCAATTTCACTCATAGTTTGACCTTTGCTGATCTCTTCATCATCAACCAAAGTCAGCTCTCACCTTGGTTTCTGTCTCCAATGCAAGGCAAACCATTTCCTTTTGCTTCTTCTCAGAATGTGTGTCCCACTGGACCACACTCACAGCCTCTGTGTCCTCACCTGAGGAACTCTTACCGACCTTGTCATGATTCCTAGCCACATATTGAGGGATGCCACCTGCTACCTTCAGATTCTTGCAGTTTTGTGGGCCTCCCCTCTTTTTTCTTTATTTTTTAACAATTATTCCAGCTGTAATTCTGAATTCAGATTTTTAATCATTGGACTTGACATCAGATTATAGCTTCAATACACATTTGCTTGCTTGTTTCATCAAAAAATGATGGGGATCAATTTGTGTGCGTGCGTGCGTGCATGTGTGTGTATTGTGTCTGTTTTGAGATAGGGTCTCCCTGTAGCTTCAGCTGACCTGGAACCTGATATGTAGACCAGGCTGGCCTTGAACTCACAGAGATCCACCAGTCTCTGCCTCCCAAGTGCTGGGATTAAAGGTGTGTGCCACCACGCCCAGCTTGGGGATCAATTTTTTAAAAGAATGAGCTGAAATATGTGAACCAATGTTGACTGTATGTGGGGTGACTGAAGAGGATGCTGAGAAGCGAGGTGGTCTGGGGTCTGTGTCTGAGCAGCCTGCAAGAACTG
>NW_008334092.1:756096-784266 GCF_000622305.1 Nannospalax galili | reverse complement strand
ATCTATCTATCATCTATCTATCATCTATCTATCTATCTATCTATCATCTATCATCTATCTATCTATCTATCTATCATCTATCTATCTATCATCTATCTATCATCTATCTATCTATCATCTATCTATCTATCTATCTATCTATCATCTATCTATCATCTATTATGCAGCTTGTTGCCCTTCACCTTGCTGTGATACAGTTTCTGTCTCCTTGAATCCTTAGCACAGTGAGCTGTGTACTGTATTAGGGTGGCACCAGATGCCCTGGATTGGCACTGAACAGAGGTCTACTGGGAGCAGAAAATTGGATCTGGAAGTGACCAGGACTTAGTAAAATAATTGGAAATTAAAAAAATATTGAGGATACTATCAGATTTCTGAAAGGTGTGAGATAGGACATTCTAATCAATTGTTATTCAAATCTAGAAGGATGAGGACTTGGGGCTCTAAACTGGAATGCTATGCGACTGATTAATGATGTTTACCACGGGCAGCGACAGCCCAGAGGCCACCAGGATTCAGTAGCTCCAGCTCTGAAGTTCAGCTCAGTTCTTGCTTTACCCACAGGTAAAGCCCTTATCTTAGTCATCCCTCTGGTCTCTGTCATTAGTAGGGAGTTGGGGTTGGGGATGCAGGTGGGTGGCTGGGCAAAGGGCAGAGACTCATCCAGGCAGGGCAGAACACGTGGTACTAGGTCCAAACCCTAGCAAAGCACTGAGCAAGCTGAGACAAGCCATGCTATACCTCTGGGGCTCAATTTCTTCCTCTGAGAAATGGGCCAATAGTGTAAGGAGCAAACTCAGTCTAAGGCAAGAGTGTGAGCCCTTTGAAGTCAGACACCCAGGGTCTAAATCTTGGTTTCCATTAGATGTAGGACCTGAAGAAATATCAGCCTCCTCCAACCCCAGGCCAGTCTTGAATTCAGTAGCCAAAGATAGCCTTGAACTTCTGATCCTCCTGCTGGTATCACAGGTGTGTACCCCCATACCTGATTTATGCAGTGCTAAGGATGGAATCCAGGGCATACAAGGTAAACATTCTTCTGACTGAGCTACATCTTCAGTCCAAGGAAGTCAGTCTTCTTGTTTGTAAAATGGATATAGTAATGTTTCCTCAACAGGGCAGTGTGTCAGGACTGAAATGCCCCATCAGTGCTAGCATCAGCTGTATGCAAAGCATCTGCTCAAGACATGACCAGGGCTCTCTATTCCTATGACATCAAAGGAGCTCCTGGACATGGAGAGGCTGGGTCACTGACAAATCATCTTTGAAAAGTGAGGCTCCTGACCATAACCATTCACAGCTTTCCTCTGGTATACCATGTCCTCTGGAGGAACACTCAGAGCAGATCTGCACCCAGCTCCCTTTTACAGTTGACCTGGGGCTGCGAGAGAAGGGCACAGATGCCATAATGAAAGGGCAGGCAATTACTTTCCTCTCTAATTAACAACTTGCAGTAATTAAATAATAATAGCCTTTGTAGGCCCTGAGAGCTCAAAACAGACTCCACAGTAACATCTGTCCCCCTCCTTTCTGCCAGGAGTGGAAAGCCCACGGGGACTGGACAGGAAAATTGAGGCAAGGAAGAAGGCCAGTGACCCTAAGTTACACACAGATCCCCAAGTTAGGGAGAAGTCCTTTAAAAAGAGATTCAGAGTGCAGGTTCCTGGTGGCCTGTGTTTGGGGTCCATTGACTCACATGCTTGTTCACTCCTCCCTGTAGGCCTCAGTTTCTCCATCTGTAAAATGAGATGCAGCCAACACTTGACCTGCTACCCGTGTATGCTTTAAGCTTTATTCTACCCACACATAATCTTTTAGCATGTTCCAGGTTGCAAGAGACGGAAGTCTAACTTAGGTTGCCAAGTAAGCAGAAATCCAAGAACAGAGTGAACCACAGAGCTGTGAACAAAGCAGGGATCTCAGTGCTGTGGCTTGTATGTGGAACGGCCCACAGGCCCGTGGGTAAAGGCTTGGTGCCAGTCTGGCACCCTGGGGGGAGGGTGGGAACTGTGAGAGGTAAGGCCTAGTGAAAGCCTTCCACCCATTGCTGGCATGTTCTTGAGGGGATGTTGAGACCCTGGCCCCTTCCCCACTCTTCTTTTCACATCCTGCTCATGAGGTGAACAGTATTGCTCTGGCCATGATGTGTGGCTCACTAAGCCCCAAAAGCAACAGGGCCATCAAGCTGGAACTTGACGGAACTACCAGAAACAAGAGTCAAGTAAACATCTTTCTCTATCCCAGCCTGGCGCTCTGAGCTTCAGTCACCCGAGGGCGTCTACCCCCATTGGCCTGGCCAGGTGACTACCTCTGGACTAATCACCTGCAGCCAGTAGGGCTGCATCTGTACTGTCCGGGGAAAGGTTAAAAAGGCACCAGACCCAGAAGCAGGAGCCTGTGCACACACAAACAGCCACATAGTCGTTCAAAAGGTCCTGCCTGTGGCCTGGCCAGGAGGGAGGAGAAAGTGTCATAAAACTAAAGAGACAACAGAAACTTCAGGAATGCAGAAATACCAGAGAGGCACCCAGGAGGAGGGAGGAGAGCTGAAGTTTCCCTGGAAGGCTTGACTTTAGACCCTACCCCTCGGAGCAGGAGCTGGGCACCCAGTGTGGCGAGAAGCAGTTTCCAGGCTTCTCCATGCCCGTGTGATAAACCCCATGACTGAACATGCCTGGCAGGTGCTGCCTGCCAGACCCCCATTCTTCCGCAGGTACAGGAGTATCCCTTATCTTTAGGGGTGACTCCAGTGGGGACTAGTGGGTCCCATGACCCAAGCCAGCTCAATCACAATCCCTTTAGTCTTTCCTTAGGAGCCTTCCCAGGCTGTGGCCCTGAAATCAGACATCTGAAAGAACAGGAGTGGCCTCAGTCCCCTGCATGGACCCAGCCACCTCAGAGTGGCCACACCCAGGGTCCTTCTTCCCTTGGATTACATACAGCGAGCCAGTCAAATTTCCCTTTGAGCTGGTGTGTTAGTATCTGAGCTATCACAATGAGTTACCAGAAACTCAGTGGTTTCAAATTATAGGTGTCTATTTGCTTGCTTGTGGAGACTGGAAGTCCAAAATGAAGATGTCAACCGATCCAGCCTCAGGCTTGGTGGGGGGGGCGGGGGGGACGGACGACACGATCTTGACCTTTGTGGGTGTGAAACTCTGATTCAGCTCTTTGCCTTTGACATCTCAAAGCCTTCTTTCTCCACCTTCTTTCTCTTAGGGACACTTGTTAGGAGGTTTAGGTCCACATGGGAAATTTAGAACAAGTTCATCCTTTTCCATGGAACTGGGGATTGCTTCCAGGGCCTTGCACATGCTAGACAAGTACTCTACTACTGAGCTATATTCCAACCGGAATGAATTTATCTTAAGATCCCCTGACTTGGGGCCAGCAAGATGGTTCAGTTGGTTCAAAGTATTTGCTATGCAAGTCTGGTGACCTGAATTCCATCCCAGGATCTGACCTCCACATGCACACACCATGATATTTGTACATGCCTGCACTCATAACCCATCATGCACACACACAAGCACGCATGCCCACATAACATTTTCTGAAAAGATCTCTAACTTCATTCAATTTCCAAAGATCTTTTTATGAAATATGTTCACATTTTCAAGTTCTGGGAGGCAAGACATGAACTTATCTTTGGGGAGTCACTATGGAACGCACTGTAGCTAGCCGCACCCCCCCCCCATAACCAAAACAACCCTCGGCCTCTCAGTGCCACATCTCGCTGAGTTCAGATTGTTTGTGGTTTAGACTATTTTGTTTCCTTTTGTTTGAGGGGAGAGTTGAATTTTCATGTTGAAATAGTTTCAATTTTATAGAAAAGTTGCAAAGCCAGCATCAGAAACGCCCAAGTCTTTTACCCAGACTTGTGTTTGGCCTCATTCATGCCAGCTCACCTAAATATGTATCTTCACATACACTTATGTGTAGGAAAGCATCATACTAAATATTTCAGAGGGTATTTTCTAAGAATAGAGTTCCCTTAGGAAACAAACGTGTTGTCATGAAACAAACCAGAGCTTGCCTACAGTCCTGCTGTCTGAGCCACAGTCCACATCTGAGCGTTGCCATCATCCCAATAAAGTCCTGCTAACTATCTTCTTCCAGAAGAGGATTCAATCGTGGATAGTGGGCTGCATGTAATCGTCTGCTCTCCGCTCTCCTTTAATCTGAAACAATCTCTGACCTTTCCTTATCTTCCTTGACCTTGACATTTTTAAGATTCCCTAGGCCAATTGCTTTGTAACTCATCCTTCCCTTTGTGTTTCTATGATGTTTCCTCATGCTCAGAAGCAGATATTACTTTTTTTTTTCAAGACAGTGTCTCCGGGGCTGGAGAGATGCTCAGTGGTTAAGAGCACTGACTGCTCTTGCAGAGGACCCAGGTTTGATTCCCAACACCCACATGGTGGCTACGAACTGTCCTTAACTCCAGTTCCAGGGGAATCCGAAGCCCTCTTCTGACCTCCGCAGCATTGCACAACACAGGTGCACTCACATACATGAGTATTGTCTAATACACTCATACACATAAAAAAAAGACAGTGTCTCTCTGTAGCTGTTATGCCCAGATCTCGCGACCCCCAATGACCACCAAGGAGTCCGGATTGTATGCAACAGCAAAGAGCCTTTATCTGGGCTTAAGCTCGGGCCCTCAGATTTCACTGATGCAGTGGATCCGTACTGAGAGCCCCCGTACTGAGAGCCCCGATTTAGGGTAGGGTAGGCTTTTATAGGGAAGTTTCACAGAAGCCCACGTGCACCAAGCATCCTTTAAAATGATTAGATGATCCTATGCCCTGAGTACGGGGAGGATTCTTACTGGTAGGGGCTGTCTTTAGGGCATTGGAATGCACTGTCTGTTATCTGTGGGGCCAGAAGTTTCTGTTTTTACCTTATAAGGCTGCTATATGCCCGGGCTTGCTTGATCTATAGCTAGTCAAAATGGAGTTAGTGCTGCCTTAAGCCAAGCAAATTACAGAAGCAGAAAGAGGCGGTTAGACGAGTCAGGGTCCCACATAGCCTCAGCTGGCCAGGAACTCACTATGTAGACCAGGCTGGCCTTGAACTCACAGAGATCTGCCTACGTCTGCCTCCCAAGTGCTGGGATCAATAAGCGTGTGCCACCATGCCTGGTGATTATACTTTTTAAAGTGTATGTATTTATTTTTGTATGTGTAGGAGTGTTTAGCCTACATGTCTGTAAGTGCATCAGTGTTATACAATGCCCACAGTGGCCAGCAGAGGGCATTAGATCCCCTGGAAGTGGAGTTATTAGATCCCCTGGAAGTGGAGTTATCCCCTGGTCCTTTGTAAGAGCAGCCAGTGCTCTTAACCACTGAGCCACCTCTCCAACCCCAAGATTACAGATTTTTTATAAGAATCCAAAGAAGACTGTGTCTTCGGTGACTTTCTAAGGGCATTTAATACCCAAATCAAAATTTTAAATTAATTAACTTATTTATTTATTTATTTATTTATTTATTTATTGAAACAGAATCCCTCTATATAGTTCTGACTGGCCTGAAATTTGCTATGTAGAAAGGCTGGCCTTGACCTCACAGAGGTCACAGAGGTCACAGGGCTCCACCTGCCTCTGCCTCTGCAGTACTGGGATTAAAGGCGTGCATCACTATGACCAGCTATATATTTTTTTAAATTAATATTCTCTTTTCTCCATGACACAATTATTTTCAGGCATAAACATGAAGTTATATGAATAATAGCCATAAAAGAAAGACAGATATGCCAGTGATAACATGAGAAAGTAAAATATGTTAAAATATTTTAAGACGGCCGGGTGTGGTGGCACACACCTTTAATCCCAGCACCCAGGAGGCAGAGGCAGGTGGATCTCTGTGAGTTCAAGACCAGCCTGGTCTACATAGTGAGTTCTAGGACAGCTGGGGCTACAGGGAGACCCTGTCTCAAAAAGACCAAAAAAAATTTTAAGACAAAAGTAGCAGATTAATGACTTTTCTTTCTTTGCATGTGTGTGTTGTGTGTGTGTGTTCATGCCCATTACCAGTGTGTGTGCCAGGCTAACTTCCATGAGCTTTGGGGGGTTCTCCCGTCTCCCCTGCCAAGTCTCATAGGGGTATGCTGAGACTGCAAGCTCATGACACTACATATAACTTGACATGAGTTCTGGGGACTCGAACTCAGGTCCTTATACTTGCCAAGTGGTTTTCTCGCTGAGCCATCTGCCCAGTCCAGATTTATGCCTTTTAACCTCATTACTATAGTTTTTAAAAGAAGGGAGAAAACAGAGACCTATATATTGATCTGTCCAAGAAACACAGTTATTATTCAGTTATTTTTTGCGTGCCTTAATTTCTATAAATTTCTCATGATCTCAGCAAAATGTATCTTCTTCCTATTTTCATGTTTTAATAAAATGTAGCCAGATTTATAAATCTATTTTCATTCATTGTTGATAAAAATACTTTTTATTAATTTTCCTTTGCATCATTAATTTCACGTGAACCTAATTATTTGAAGTATAGACGGAAAGAGCTGTAAACATCATGGCGAGTCTCAAAGACATGAAAATCTCCTGTCAAGCCAGGTGTGGTGGCTCATGCCTATAATTTCAGTACTTGGTGGGCTGAGACAGTGGGACTGTGACTAATTCAAGAACAGCCTAGATTACATTGTGAGTTCTAGAACAAACTAGGCATTGTGGGATACCCTGTCTTAAAACAAAACAAAAACCTCCTTTCAAACTATTATTATTATTATTATTATTATTATTATTATTATTATTATTGCTATAGGGGTGGTACTAGGGATTGAAGCCAGGGCTCTCCACGTGCTAAGCATGTGTTCTACCACTAAGCAACACCCCAGTTCCCTTTCATAATCAATGCAAGAAGTTACAATGCTGCTCATGGTGTTGTTTCTTTGGAACTGTTTGTTCTTTCAAACATTTCCAGCTAAGCAGATCCCACTAAAAATGTATTTGTTTGGAGGCTGAGGCAGGAAGGCTGTGTTTTAGAGGTGAGCCTGGGCTGTACAGTGAGACCTTGTCTCAAAAGTAAATTTATAGGGAACTTAGTGGATAAAATGCTTGCTGTAAAAGCAGGAAGACTGAAGTTTGGATCCCCAAAATCCACATAAAGCACTAGGTGGGCACGGTGGCCGACTTGTAATCCCAGTGCTTAGGAGGGAGAGCTGGGATTCCTGAGGCCACCTGGCTAGTAGACTAGACAAATCAGTGAGTTCTGGGTTCAGTGAGAGACCTTGCTGCACTAAATAAAGGAGACAGCAGTCAAGGCATATACCTGACCCCAATCTCTGGCCTCCACGTGCATGCACACACATGTGTATTGCATATGCACATATGCACACCCACACATATGCAAACACATATACACAGAGGCACACATACTACACACAGACATGCAAGGAAAAATAAGATGTATTCGTCAAAAATTCATCAGCTATTTTTATTATATTTGGTTAAAAAAAAAAAGGGCCAACCAGATTGCTCAGTGGGTAAAGGCACTTGCTGCCAAGCCTGACCATCTGAGTTTGATCACAAAGACTCACACGGTAGGAGAGACTGACTCCCACAAGTTGTCCTCTGACTTCCATACTTATGGCACATGCACTCACACACATTAAATATGTTTTAAAATGTAAATAAAAAGGGACTAGAGAGATAGCTTAGCAGTTGAGAGCAGAGTTGGCTGCTCTCGCAGAGAACCAGGATTCAGTTCCCAACACCCACATGACAGCTAACAACAACTGTCCCTAACTCCAGTTCCAGGGGATCTGACATCCTCTCTGGCCTCTTCAGAGATTGCACACATGTGGTATGAATACATACATGCAAACAAAACATTCATACACATAAAATACAAGAAATCAAAGAAATTGTTTTTTAATGCTGGGCATGGTGGCACATGCCTTTAATCCCAGTACTTGGGAGGCAGAGGCAGGCAGATCTCTGTCAGGTCATCATCAGTCTAGTCTCCATAGCCAATCCATGCCAGTTGTGGCTACAGGGAGACCCTGTCTCAAAAAGACCAAAAACTTTTTTTGCTTTTTAAAAAAATATTTTATTATTTTTTATTTTATTTATTTATTTTTATTATGTTATTTTTTAGTCTTTTTGAGACAGGGTCTCCCTGTAGCTCCAGCTGGCCTGGAACTCACTATGTAGACCAGGCTGGACTTGAACTCACTAAGATCCTCCTGCCTCTGCCTCCCAAGTGCTGGGATTAAAGGCTTGAGCCACCTATGTGTATAAGTGTATTGCCTGCATGTAAGTAAGTGTACTTGTGTTATGCAATGCCGTGGAGGTCAGAAGAGGGTTTCAGATTCCCCTGGAACTGGAGTTAAAGACGGTCTGTAGCTGCCTTGTGGGTGCTAGGACTCAAACCCGGGTCCCCTGCAAGAGCAGTCAGTGCTTTTAACAGCTGAGCCATCTCTCCAGCCCCCAAATTTTTGCTTTTTAAGAAATGTAAATACAAATAAAATGTTAAAAATCTGTCTTTTTCTCGTTTTCGCAGGAACAGACAAAACTGCACACTGGCAACAACTCTATAGGCTTGAACAGCCAGCAGAGATGAAGACGAAGATCTTTCCAGTGAAGATGGCTATAGCTTTCAGATTTCTCCTTTTATTTCTTCTGACAGCATGAGACCAGCATTTCTGTTACTTCCCCAGCTCTCTTCTTTGTTATTTGATTGTTTTGTTTCTTTGTTTTTTTTCTGTGTAAACGTCCATTTCCTTCATGGTGCCATTTGCAGACACAGCTCATGGACTCCAGGATTTCCGGAAGCCACATACAAGAAGCAATTTCAAAGCTTGGTGTCTTACTGGACAGGGAGCAGAGCTAGTTCCAGCTTATCCTGAATATTTTTGTGTCTGTCTTGATCCCTTCGTGAAGGCAGAGTCTGCTGTAACTACCATTTTCCCTCTACCTGGTAACACCGGTGATGCCGGCCACGCCAATGTCTTGTTCCTTGCCGGTTTTTCACGCAGGAGTTCTACTGTCCTTTGGTGATTTTCTTACTCACTCTTTCTATATTTAGTATTTGGCATGTCACATAAGGGAGAAACATTTTCTTCTCCTTAATTTATGAATTAATTTTGGAGGCAAGGTGTCCCTGTATAGCCCAGGCTAGCCTTGCACTTGCCACCCTCTTGCCTCAGACTCCTGAGTGCTGTATGCCACAGCGTGGAGGATTCATCCCCTCCATATGGTTATTTTTCCTATTAGTATGGGCTCATAGATCCTTATTTTTCCAGTGGCTTCCAATTCATTACTATCATTGTGTGTGTATAAATGTGTGTGCAGCTGCACGTGACAGAGGACAAATTCAGGTGTCCTTCCTCAGGTGCTGTCTACTTTTGTTTATTATTATTACTTTTACTTTATTTGTGTGTGGGGTGGTGTGCACCACAGCCCACATGTTGAGGTCAAGGACAAGTTCTCTCCTTCCACCGTGAAAATCCTAACCCCACTTTTATGTGTATGAGTGTTATACCTGCATATGTATAAGTGCACCAGTGTCATGCAGTGCCCACAGAAGCCAAAAGTGGGTATTGGATCCCCAGGAACTGGAGTCATGGATGCCATGTGGGTGCTGGGAATCAAACCTTGGTCCTCTGCATGAGCAGCCAGTGCTCTTAACTACTGAGCAATCTCTCCAGCCAACTCCAGTTTTTGTTGTTGTTTTTTTTTTTAGGCAGGGTCTCACTGTGTAACTCTGGCCAGACTGGAACTCACTATGTAGGTTATATTGACCTTAAACTCATGGAGATCCTCCTGCCTCTGCCTCCCAAGTGCTGGAATTAAAGGTGTGTGCCACCAGGCCTGGCACCTACCTTTTTTTTAAAGAGGGGTCTTTCATTGGCCTAGAGTTGGACAACTAGGCTAGGCTGGCTGGCCAGCAAACCCCAAGGAACTGCCAGTCTCCACCTCTCCATTGCTAGGATTACAAGTGTGTGCCATCACACTTAACATTTTTCTGTTTGTGTGTGTGTATGTGTGGTCATGGGAGAAAATTCTGGGGAATCAAACCTGAGTCCTGATGCTTGTAAGGCAAGCCCTTTACCCATTAAGCCACCTCAGCTGCCCTCACTATCATTAATTTTGATTGTCAAGGGGGCTGGAGAGATGGCTCAGTGGTTACGAGTATTTACTGCTCTTCCAGAGGACCCAGATTCAGTTCCCAGCGCCCATATGGTGACTAATAATAGTCCATTACTCCATTTCCAGGGAATCTAATACCCTCTTCTGGCTTCTGTGAGCACTGCACACACATGGTACACTTACATATACATAGGCAAAACACTCATACACATAAAATAAAAATTAAATATTTGATTGTCAAATTGTCCCTGGTTTGGACAGTGAAGTCCCTTCAAGTTAGTGCCTCTGTCCTTTTGACATGTTCCTGTCATTCATTCGAGCACTTCCTTTCTTTCTGGTGTGAGCCAGTATATGGGCACACTGTGTGTCTACGTACCAATACAAATATATTAGTGGCAGGAAATAAGCTAAAGAACCCCAGAGGGAATGTCTGGGGCTGCTATGGGAGTCCATGCGTAGAGTTACTGGAGTCGGAGAGAGCAGCTGTGACAGCCACGCTATCTACAAATCCACATCAGAATGAGTGTGCTGCCTTACCTGTTGAACAGTAGGATTATCCCTGTGAGTGACATTCTGCTATTGACAGCATTCAGTAATAGTACTGCAGACACAAATTGGGGGTGGAGTGTTACCTGGCTCACAGTGTTTCCCCCAGCACTAAGCCATCATGTCTGTGGTCCCCCCTGCTTCAAGTAACATACGTTTTTGGGAAATTACTTCGGTGTTAATCTGTCCAGGCTGCCATAACAAAATGCTATAGACCAAGTAGATTAAACTGCAGGCATTTCATTCCCACAGGTCTGGAGGCTAGAAGTCCAATATCAAGGTACCGTAGGGTTGGATTTGGATGAGGCCTCTTGGCAGCTTCCATTGAGTCCTCAGTTGCCCTTTTCTCTCTGAGCACAAGAGGAGAAGAAAGAAGGGGCGCACGCTCATCTTCATGTGAAGACACCAGTCTTGTGGGATTAGGGCCCCACCCTTATGACCTCATTTAACTTTAATTACTTCCTTAAAGGGCCTGTCTCCAAATACAATCAGCTGGGGTTCAGGGCCTTGATACATGAATCAGATGACAGTCCATAGCCTTTCCCTTTGCTGAGCCAGGTTTGGCCAATCATAGTGCTCTACTATCTTCAGCTACCATGATTGGTTGAGTCAAGGGCACATGACTCCTGTTAGCTGTCCACAGTTCTAGAGACTGTAAGTCCAAGTTCCAGAAACCAGCAGATTTGAATTTCTTTTTTTCATATTTTTAATTAAGATATTTTTATCTCTCTCTCTCTCTCTTTTTTTTTTTGGTCTGTTTGAGACAGGGTCTCCCTGTAGCCCCCAGCTGTCCTGGAACTCATTATGTAGACCAGGCTGGCCTTGGACTCAGAGAGATCCACCTGCCTCTGCCTCCCAAATGCTGGGATTAAAGGTGTGCACCACCATGCCCAGCTTGGATATTTTTATTTCTTAACAAGAACAGTAACCATACTAAAAAATAAAAATAAAAGGCTAGATAGTAAATGTCACCAGCTTGAGTGGGGATGCTGTTGTTCAAATGTCTGCTCAAAACTCATGTTGTCATTTAATTGTAACAGTTCAAAGAAATGAAAACTTTGAGAGATGAGGATATCATGAGGGCTTTTAGGGTCATGTGGGGGTGAAGCTGTTATGAAAGAGGGAGTTCAGTCCCTCCAGCTCTCTAGCCTCCTACCATCAAGAAGGCCCTCACTAGATGCCAGAACATTGCTATCAGACTCTCATGCCTTAGGACTGTGAGTCAATAACTTCATGCTCTTTATAAGTTACTCAGTCTCAGGTATTCTGTTGTAGCAGCATCAAACTAAGACACAGGAAAGGAGCACATGATTTCTACCACAAGCTCTCAGTTCTATGTTAAACTCTGTCCCTTCAGGAAGAGTCCTATGAAGTCATCTATAGACCTCATAGACTCATTCTGTCAAATGGTTCTACTGTCTGTAATACATAGTTTCAAAGCTGATTGCTCTCTTGGGCACACACCTTTAATCCCAGCACTTGGGAGGCAGAGGCAAGCGGATCTCTGTAAGTTCAAGGCCAGCCTGGTCTACATAGTGAGTTCCAGGACAGCTGGGGCTACAGGGAGACCCTGTCTCAAAAAGACCAAAAAAAGGAAAGGAAGAGGAGGGCTGGAGAGATGGCTCAGAGGTTAAATACACTGACTGCTCTTGCAGAGGACCTGGGTTCAATTCCCAGCACCCACATGACAGCTAACAACCATCTGTAATTCCAGTTCCAGGGAATCTGACTCCCTCTTCTGACCTCCACGGGCACTGCACATGGGTGTACTTACATACATGCAGGCCATACACTCATATACATAAAATAAAAATAACAAATAAAAGATTTTTTTAAAAGAAGGGAAGAAGGCATAGATGAGTTTCACTCTAAACTGGTTCAGACCACATGACTACTGCTCACACCCTATTGGCAAGAACTAGCCACATGGCCCCATCCAGATGCCAGACACCTGGACAACAGAACTTCCCTCAGACCCAGGAAGAGGGAATGGATGTATTGAGCATCCAGTCATTGTCGGCCATGGACTCTAGGCTATCATGAGGACTGCATGAGAGGACAGGGTAAGGCTTGGAACCATGTCCCAAGCCCACTATAAACACCAGCCTTGGCTAAGTACCACTGAAGCCAGAGTGGGGAGAGAAAATGTTCTTCTATTCTTCCTTCTTTCCCCAGTGGCATCACAGAGCAGCCAGCATCTGTGGCTCCTACTGAAGGACAAAAGTCATTCTGGGAAGGTCCCAGGCATACCCAAAGAGAAGCCAAAGTGAGAGGCAGAGGCTGGAGAGAGCATCCAGGGGTGCTGTGGTGCCTGTCTAAGCCTTTCCTTTAAGTTTAGTCTGCCCCTAATCACAACCTCAAAAGATAGCTAACGTTTATGAATAGTAACCCTTATGATGAGCTACAAGCTTTGTTAAGCTGGTTTTTTTTTTTTTTTTTTTTGGCTGGGGAGAGCCTGTGTAGCACAGGTTGGCCTCACATTGGTGACCTTCTTATCCCAGACTCCCAAATGCTAGGATTACAGGTATGAGCCACCACACTTAGCACCTTTGTTAAGCTTTGAAGTAGACATCAGTAGTGTGTGTGGGGGGGGGTGGTATGGTGTATAGTGCATACATGTGGGTGGCCTCCTGTGCACATGCACGCAGAGGCCAGAGCAGGACATAGGGTAATCATCTTTCTATATTGCCTTGAGATGGGGTCTGTCACTGAAGGGAAGCTTGCTATTTTGGTTAGGCTGTCTGATCAGCAAACTCTCAGCAGCCCTGTCTCTGGCCCCAGTGCTGGGATTATAGGCATGTACAGCCATGCCCAACTTGTTACATGGGGACCAGGATTAGAACTCAGTCTTCATACTTGCAAAGCAAGCACTCTGACCCAGTGATTTGTCTCCCCAACTCCAACATTAGTAATGTATTTTATTTCTCTGTCTGTCTGTATGTTTCTCTCTCTCTCTCTCTCTCTCTCTCTCTCTCTCTCTCTCTCTCTCCACTTTCTGTGTACCTGGCTTCTGTGAAGCCAGAGGAGAGTGTTGGGTGTCCTTTATCGCTTTCCACCTATTCCTTTGAAGCAGGGTCTGTCTCTGAGCCTGGAGCTTGCATTTTTCACCTACGCTGATGGCCAGCACATCCTAGTGCTGATCCTCCTATCCCTGCCCCTCCATCCCTGTGTTTACAGGGATGTGTTGGACCACACATGGCATGTTACATGGGTGCTGGGATACAACCCATGGTTACCCAGCAAGCATTCTTTTTAAATATATTTTTAAATATTTTACTTATTTTTTTATTTTATGTATGAGTGCTTTGCCTACATATAAGTGGGTTACCTGCATACCAGGCCACAGAGGCCAGAAGAGGGCATTGGATCCCCTGGAACTGAAGTTACTGATGGTCGTAAGCTACATGTAGATGCTGGCAACCACATTCGGGTTCTCTCCGAGAGCAGCAAGTGCTCTTACTTGTGGAGCCATGTCTTTAGCGTTACAGCAAGCACTATCCACACTGAACCATCTCTCCAGCCCAACATTAATCATTTTAAAATTCAAACCCCAACCACAGTGGGGAAAGGAGTCACAAAAATCCTAAGAAGTTGATAACACTTTTTTAAATAGAGTCTTGCTATGTGGCCCAAGTTGACCTCAAATTTGTAATCCCCCTGCCTCAGCTTCCCAAGTGCTAGGATTATAGGCATGTGCCACCATGCTGGGCTGAAGTAATTTTTCTTCAGTACTGAGAATTGAGCCTGGGCCTTGGGCATGCTAGGCAAGTGTTCTAGCACTGAGCTACACCCCCAGCCCTCAACATTTGTTTTTGTTTTAGTTTTTTTGTTTTTGTTGTTTTGAGACAGTAGCTCCCTGTAGCCACAATTGGCCCAGAATTTACTATGCAGATCGGCTGGCCTCAGCCTCACAGAAATCTGCCAGCCTCTGCATCCTCAGTGCGAGGGCTAAAGGCACGCACCACCATGCCAGGCTTTTCCTGAACTTTTTTTTTTTTCATATGTGTGAGTGTATTGTCTGCATGTATGTAAGTACACCCGAGTCATGCAACGCCCATGGAGATCAGAAGAAGGCATCCAATCCCCTGGAACTGGAGTTACAGATGATTGTTAGCCACCATGTGGGTGCTGGGAATTGAACCTGGGTCCTCTGCAAGGGCAGTCAGTGCTCTTAATTGCTGATCCATCTCTCCAGCCTCTTTTATATATACTTTTTTGTTTGTTTTCTGAACATTTTAAATAAACAAGGTAGACTATTCTCAAGCCCGGCGAGGTGGTGCAGACCTTTAATCCCAGCACTTGGGAGGCAGAGGCGGGCAGATGGATCTTTGTGAGTTCAAGGCCAGCTAGAGGTGCAGGGAGACCCTGTCTCAAAAAAAAAACAAGGTAGACTGCTCTAGAACAGACTAAACTAGAACAGAAAATATTAAAGCATGTCCCAATAGTAAGGACAGATACTGTTTTTGGACTTTTGTTATACATCCATGTGTCTTGGCTCATGATCCACATGTCTTTCTTACCATGAGTCTCTGCCTAAGTCCAACAAGGAAGGTGGGATTATTTTGAACCTATGGACTGGGAAATAGAAGCAGCAAGAGGCGACCTCACTTACACAGTCCCGAAGCGGCACAGTCAGCATTTGCACCCCAGTCTGCCTGCTGACACTCTCTCTAAGATCTGCCATAACACCTTTCCCATGTATCAGTGGCTTCCCCTTTTAGCTCGAGCATCTTCAAGTAGGGTCTCTACGCTGTGCATACCCAAGCATTCTAAATAATTGAGTGTGGAGAGTCTGGACAGGGCTGATGGAGATTCTTGACTAAGCCAAACTTTATTCAGGTCCCCATCTCCCCTCCTAGGCCACTCTGCATGTTTCCTTATAGATCCCGTTTCACAAGCAGTCAGCTAAGCCAGTTTGGCAAGCACTCCCCTGGATATCTGATCGTTTTTGATATCCAACCATTTTCCCATCTTCCACTCTCTCGGGTGATGTCTGCCCTTCCTGGCCTGCCTCTAGCAAGACTCCCATAGACCAGTTTAGCCACACCTCCTGACCCTTCCGCTTGATGTTCCCTCTTAGTCATTTTCTATTCACTGACTCCACCCTGATCCTTAGCTATAAATTCCTCTCGTCCCTGCTATATTTGAAACTGAATCTAGACTCTCTTTCTTGTTGAAATTCCTATTGCAATGGTCCATATCTATTGTGGTGGCCCTGAATGATCTGCTTCACCATCCTTTAACAAGTGGCATTGGATATTTATCTCTTTAACAAGACATGGGAGGCAGGTCCTGGCCTAGGCTCAGCCTGGAGCTAGGCAGAGTCCTTCCAGAAGACATTGCACTTTTTTGGTCCCTGGACCCTCAGATAATGCCTTTTTGGTGCCTTAGTAACAGCCCTATCTATCTCTAAGCTGCAGGAGGGGCAGGGCAGGGCAGGCCAGAGCAGAGACTATACTTGAAAAGGTGTAGAAGAAGCATTGGGCAGAGCCAGGAGAGACCAGCCAGCTGGGATCCAGAAGGGTATGATGGTTAATTGTGATTGACAACCTGATTGGATCTGGAATCAATCAAGAGAAAAGCCTCTGGGTGTGTCTGTGAGAGTATTTGCAGAAAGGATTAACTGAGAGGAGTGATACCCTCCTTTGGAGTAGGCAGCACCTTCTGGCAGTGGTCCAGATATAAAGAGGTCAGTGTGGGGGGTAGCGCTGTTTTTTCTGCCTGCCTTCACTCCTTGTTGAGGCCCACTGCCACCCTGTTGCCAATGGCCCCCTCCCCATCGCCCTGCTGACCTTAGAACCCAGTTTCTCTGGCTTTCCAAAGTAGACTGAAGACCAGGGACTCTCTAGGAATCATCTAGGTCTTAAGCACCAGATTAGGATTGCTGGGGTGTCCAGCCTCATGGACCAAGCAGCTACTGGGTGCTCAGTTTCTCTACAATGCAGACGGGTATTGTTGGACTACACAGCTTATATCATGTAAGCCAATCTGCTAAATCCTTTCTAGAGAATCCTGACTAATGCAGATGGGAAGCCAGGCAAGGTAGACATCATGAGGCCTCAAAGGCCAAAGAGTAAGGATAGAGAATTAGTGGGAGATTTTGGGAAGGTAAAGAGGAAATTGTGTCCTAAGGTACAGACAGGTATTGCCTAGCTGACTGAGCTTGAGAACTCAGAGTACTTGTGGCACACAGAGGAAAACAGAATTAAGAAACTCAAACCTGTGACCTAGGACTGGGGTAAGAAGAGTGAGGAAACCCAACATCTGACTTCAGCAGAGGCTTCTGCTGTTCCCAGGGCTACACAGCAGGCTCTGTGCAGAGCAGGAAGCCAAGAGCTGTGCAGAGGGCAGGCAGCTGTGAGGTCTCCTCTGGGAAACCACTCTTTGATCTCCCCAGCAGCCAGGGGTCCCGCTTCCTGCAACCCAGAATGCCTGCTCCAGAAAGGACTGAAGAGGTCGCAGAGCCTGGTCTCCTTGGACAGATGAGGTCAGTGGAACCCTGAGAGGCACAGACCTTAGTCAAAGTCACACAGGGAGCCAATGGACAAGTGGGGACCAACATCTTGGCCACAGTGTTTGCTTGTCCCGACCCCCCATTCCTACTGTTTCCGCTCTCTCAGTGGGGAGACTGTGGGGAAGGCTAGCTCCTATGCATCTCTCTGCCATGGGGTGGAGGGGGTGTCCGCTTCCTGCCAAAGCTGAGTGAGTTCAAAGGCCCCTGGATGGTCTGGGATCTGAACAGCACAAACTGGGGAGGAGGGGGGTCTTTAAATCACAAAGACTACTTTATCCTTTGAGATTTTAAGTGGACCAAAGCCAATTTCCTATCATTCTTTCTCCTGATGTGGCCCTTGGCAAAAATTAGGACAGAGAGGGTGTGGGGGTCGGGGAAAGTTGAGGTATTTGAGCTCCTGCTACATACTGGGCTTGGTGCCAGGTGAATCTTTCAGACATAACAGTCTTTCACAGGAGGTATTGTTTCTTCATTTTACAGATGAGGAAATGGAGGTTCAGGGAGGTAAAGAAAGTTGCCCGAGGTCACACAGCTCCTTGCTGAGCCCAAGCTTGATTCCAGAGCCTTAACAGTGCTACCTTTGGGTCAAGTCAGGACCCTAGCAACTGTGTTTTGGTAATCTGAGTTCAGCTGTTGAATTCCAGCAAGAAACACCCAGTACCTGACAGGAGTGAATAGCTCTGAGGGCAAAGATACGATGAAAATGCTGAGTCCAGTCTGTGTGTCAGCCACTGTCCTAAGCATTGTACGTGCATGCGCTTATCTAATTGCCACAATTGTGCGAGGGAGAATTATTAGTTTTTTAATTTTTGTTTATTTTTATTTTATGTGGAGAAATATTTTGCCTGCATGTATGTGTGTGCACCATGTGTATGCTATGCCCACTGAGGCCAGAAGAGGGTGTCAGATTCCTTGAAACTAGAGTAAAGAGTTAGCTGCCATGTGGGTGTTGGGAACTGAACCCAGGTCCTCTGCAAGAGCAACCAATGCCCTTTACCACCAAGGCATCTCTCCAGCCCCAAATTATTACTTTTTTGATAGAGAGTGAAAGCAAAGCACAAAAAGGAAAGAGGATGCATCAGGGATCCATAGCCAGAAAAATATAGAACTAGTGGTCTAGCTCTGGCCCCAATGTCCACTCTCTGGACCACTGCCTTGGAGGAAGGAAGTTGCTGGGGACATGCTTTCAAAGCCTGTGTCGTGTGCCAGGTCCTCCCTGTACTTTCTGCTTTCCAGATGCCAGGAAGTGAGCAGCTTTCCTTCCCTATGCCCTCCCACCATGAGGATCCTGCCTTGCCACAGATCTGATAGCCATGGAGACAGCCACCCATGGGCTAAAGCCCTGAAAGCCATCAGCCAAAATAAGCATTTCCTTCTTCAAATTGTTTCTTTCAAATATTTATCACAACAGTGAAAACCTAGCAGCGCAGGCATTAGTCAGTGCCTAAGGTGTAAATCAAGGATTTAGGGGCATGTGGCTCAGTGGCAATGTTCTAACCTACAGGGGTGTACAGGGTGTACAGGGTCTGAGTTGAATCCTTGGCACCAAAATATAAGCAATGAATCATGCTTGGTCAATTAGAAAGGAAACAGACTGGACACAGCCATAAGGAATTCATGTAATAACAAGGAGAGCGACTCAGAATGTGCACTTGGGGACTGAGGGAAGCTTGGTCAGCCTGGCTAGAGCGTGGAGTGAGGCGGGGAGTGGGGTGGGGCCTGGTGAAACTGAGGAAAGTAGACAGGACAGAAGCCCCTGAAGAGCACAGACTGCTACACTGAGAAGATTGGGTGTCCCCCTACAGGCAGTGGGGAGTCTCTGCATGACCCTGGACCAGCTGCTCAACCTGCCTACAACCTCAACTTCCATTGAAGTAATCTGGGAGTAGAAGGACGTTTTACATGCATGTCACTGTGGAACAAAAGATGTGATAATGCATTTGTGGTTAGAATTTCCACAAAGTTGGTGGTGTCCAGCCCCCACCTCCCACCACCCTTGAAATGAGAAACCAAAACTCAGAGATGCAGGTGAAGAATAGACAAAGGTCCCCAGGAGCCTCTTGGGGCTCCCTTTGCCCATCAGGAGGCCATGAGCAGCAAGAAACTAAAGCCCAACTAAATATTGGCTTCAGCCATAAGGAATTCATGTAACGACAAGGAGAAATTCAGTGACTTGATGGTATTTGCAGAGGTCAGCCTCCCTCCCAGGCTGGGGATGTTTCCTTGTGGTCACAGGCAGATGGAACAGTAACTGCCTTCACCTGCAAACATGACCAATGTCCAGGGAAGGGGGCATTTCCTCTGTGCATCTTTGAAGGAAGACAGCCGTGACTGGAAGCCCCCTATTGGACATCCCCTTCGTGTTCCATTGGCTAGGACTGGATTCCATGCTTTTCATTAAACTAGTATTTGACAGAAGGAATATACTCACCACCATTGGCTTCCACCAGTCATGACTCTTGCCTCAGTGTTGAGGAGCGGCCTGTCCTTTAAGTGCTGGGTCTAAAGGGGACAGGACCAAAAACCCAGGCCTTTAATAAGGAACTCTCCTGCACTGTTGATGGACATATAAATTGGTTCAGGCGCTATAGAAAACAACATGGAGGGACTTCAAAGAGACAAGAAAATAATTGCCATGTGATCCAGTCACTATGGGTGGATAGCCAAAGGAATTAAAATTGGTATATTATGGAACTTCTGCACTGAGGTGTTTATTGCAAAGCTATTTACAGCAGCCAAGACAGGAAATCATCCAAGGTGTCCATGGATGGGTAAATGGATTAAGAAAATAGGATGAGTAGAATGGACAGTTAACTCAGCCATAAAAAGAATGAAATGTCCTTTTTTTGCAGCAATGCAGAGGATCTTGATGTTAAGTGAAATAAGTCAGGCACAGAAAGACATACACCACATGTTCTCATTTATGTGTGGAAACTAAAAGTTGATTCAAAAGACGTAGAGACTGGAATATACTTACCAGAACCTGGGGAGGTTATAGAGGAAGGAAGGATGCAGAGAGAGAAAGGTCAGTGGGTACAGGGGTGCAGTTGGATAGGAGGGATAACTTCTGATGTTCTCTAGCATAGTGGAATAACTGCAAGGGATGATTATTAATTTAATATTTTAGAATAACTAATAGAAAGGAGTTTGAATGTTGCAAGTACAAAGAAATTATGAAGAGGGATGGAGAGATGGCTCAGTGGTTAAGAGCACTGGCTGTTCTTGCAGAAGACCTGGGTTTGAATCCCAGCACCCACATAGCAGCTAACAACCATCCATAACGCCAGCTTCAGGGGATCTGACACCCTCTTCTGTCCTCCACGGACACTGCAGGACACAGGTGCACTTACATAGATGCAAGCAATACACTCATACACAATAAATAATAAAATTAAATAAAAAAGAAATGATGAAGGTCTGAGGTAAGAGTTGTCTACTTCCTCTAATCTGGTCGTTACACATCATATACAGGAGCTAAAATGCCACATTGCACCCCACAATAATGGAAAATTATGCTGTGTCAACATAAAAGTGGGGTAGATGTGTGGCGTTATCAACATCATCTGTGCCTCTAGGGACTAGAATTCAGACTCTGGGGAGTGAAGATCATCCTAGGTTCCACCTGCTGAGGGCTCAGGCACTGACATCTCCTGCCATTGCCCCTGAGATCAAGACCAGTGGAGTCCAATGTCCTGAGGCTTAGAAATCATTTCAGTGAGATTGAAGGAGCAGAGGTGTCCCCAAGGCACCCTGGTTCCAGCTCAGGGTACTTAGAGAAAGTCACACTCAGTCAACACTTATCAACCGGGCAGTTGCTTTGTGGTGGACACTTGGTAATGAGCAGAGCTCAGCATGCAGCTTTCCATACAGGTTCACCCTCCCCTGGGGAAGCAGTGACACAGCCACACCAGGGTGTGGACAATGACATCTTCAGTGAGTTGGCAGCTATGAAAGTCAGTCTAGGAAAGGATGTATCAGGGTGCCAAGAGATGGCTTAGCCAGTAGAGTGCTTGCCATGCGAACATGAGGATCCGAGTTTGGTCCTCAGCATCCACATTAAAAGCCTGGCATAGCCACAGGCACCTATCATTCTGGTTCTGGGGAGGCAGATTGGGCTCACTGCCCAGTTAGTCTAGCCAATCAGGAAACTCTAGGTTCTGTGAAAGACCTTGTTTCAAAAATAACATGGAGTTGGGTGTGGTGGCACACGCCTTTCGTCCCAACACTCGGGAGGCAGAGACAGGTGAGATGGAGGTCAGCCTGGTCCACATAATGAGTTCCAGGCCAAAACAACAAATAAACAAAAAATAAGATGGAGAATAATTGAGCATCTACTGTCAACCTCTAACGGCCACATGCAAACACACGTGTGCAGTTCCACCTGCATATGTGTGTGTCTTAGTTATGCTCTCATTGCTGTGATAAAAAACTGACAAAAGCAACTTAAGGGAGAAAAGGTTTATTTTGGCTCACAGTTCCAGAAAGTTACAGCCCACTATGGTGGGGAAGACATGGCAGCAGGCGCCGGAAGCTGGCTGGTCACACTTCACGCTCACCAAGGAAGCAGAGAGTGAAAGGAATTGGAGCCAGGCTAGAAAGCTCCAAGCCCCCCCCAACCCCCGCCCTGCAGCGACCCATTTCCTCCAGTGAAACTCTGCTTTCTAAAGGTTCCACAACCTTTCCAAACAGGGCTGCCAGTGGAGTTCAGGTGTTCAAACATTTGAGCTTATGGGGGACATGTCACAGTCAAACCACAACAGTGTGCATACATGCAGAGGCTAGGGGGACAACGTCGGGTGTTTTTCGAGGAGTTGTCCACCTTGTTTTGTCGTGTGTGTGTGTGTGTGTGTGTGTGTGTGTGTGTAGGTCCACATGCCATTCTATGAACTCCATTTAAGTTCATAGAACAACTTTGTGGAGCTGATTCTCTCCTTCCACCTTTACATGGGTTCTGAGCATCTGGCTACAGTCACTACACTTGTGTGACAGCATCTTGCTGAGCCATCTTAGAGGCCCCACCTTGGTTTTTGCAGCAGGGTCTTTCCTTGGTCTGGAGCTTGCTGATTAGGCTAGGCTGGCTGACCCTTCCCAAGGGTCTGTTTGTCTCCTCCCCAGCACTGGGAATACAAGAATGTGCCACCACATCTAACTTTTTCGGTGGGCACTGGGGGTCAACCTCAGGTCCTCATGCTTGCACAGTGACTGAACCATCTTTTCAGTTTCACTGCCTCCTTTGAGCAATTACCTCATCTCCTCGTGCCTTAATCTCTCCATCTGAAAAATGAATCCAATAACAGAGTGTTAATTTATTTTTTGTCTTTTTGAGACAGGGTCTCCCTGTAGCCCCAGCTGGCCTGGAATTCACTAAGTATACCAGGCTGGCCTTGAACTCACAGAGATCTGCCTACCTCTGCCTCCTGAGTGCTGAGATTAAAGGCGTGCACCACCACGCCTGGCCAACAGAGTGTTATTGTGAAGGTGAAATAGATCATGTGTTTAAAGCTGTTAGCACAGAGCCTGGGACACAGTGGACTCAATAAATACCAGCAAAGGTAATTATTATTACTGTTGTTATTCATCTGAAATTAATCCCCCCAAAAATGTGAAAATGCAGTCGGTCAGATATTTTCAGTCTAGCAACTACAAAGCCATTTTTCTTGTTTGTATTTAATAATGAAGGTATTTGTCGTAGCAATATATATAAAGCTATGAAAGTCAAACAACGCAAGCATTTGTAGGCTTCGATTGCATCTAGATTTCCCTCCAAAGTACTGCCCTTCCTTTTTCTATCACCACTGGCACCACTGGTAACACACCTTGAGAAACAACCATTGTTAAGATAAACAAAGCAAAGTCCTGCAGCCACAGTTTCCAACCGCAGTTTCCAGGCTGCTCCCAGCTTGCCGTGATGTCTAACCAATCGCAAACTGCAGGATGCAAATGGTGTTCCCTAATTGATTCATCAAGCTTTGCACAGATCAGGTTAGAAAATGAGCCCAATGGGAGGAATGTGTGTGCATGAAATCCTTAACTCTGGGCCCAAGCAGACTGAGCGATCAATGAACACCAGCCTTCACCATTGTGTTGTGTAGCCACACCGTAGCATGCGGACTCCTGTAAGGTGGAAAAATCCGGGACCAGCTTTGCTTCCTTTGAAAACCCACTGGAGCCTCTTCAGGTGTTTGTGTTATTACTGCACCTGCTCCAGAGGTCGGCTGTGCACAGGATGTATGTAGAACAGTGCCTAATGTAACTGTTCGGTAATCGACAACAGCAATAATAATGACTAATGCTCATTGAGGTTCATCAGGCTCACTTTCCAAATCTTATCCTCGCCACCTGCCAGTAGGTATACCATAATACCATTCCTATCATACAGAGAGTAAATGCTAAATGAGGTCAAATGTTAAAGGAGGTCAGGGGCTGGGGAGATAGCTCAATTGGTAAAGTGCTTGTCATCCAAGGATAGGGACCTGAGTTTGATCCCAAAAATCCATGTTAAAAAGCGACTCATGGCTATTAGTGTCTGTAATTCCAGCTCTGGATAGGTACAGAAAGGCAAATCCCTGGGATTCATCAGCCAACCAACCTGACCCACTTGGTGAGTTCCAAGTCAGAGGGAGATCTTGTTTTAAAAATAAAACATGGGGGGCTGGGGAGATGGTTCAGTGGTTAAGAGTGCTGGCTGCTCTTACATCCACATAATTCCCAGCACCCACATAATGACTGACAACCATCCATAACTCCAGCTGACACCCTCTTCTGACCTCCTCGGGCATTGCATGACACAGGTGCACCTACCTACATGCAGGCAATACACTCATACAGATAAAATAAAACTAATAAATAAAGTATTTAAAAACAAAACAAAACATGGGCAATACTTAAGGAGCAACACTCAAAGTTATCCTCTGGTCTCCAAATACACAAACACACACACACACACACACACACACACACACACAAACAGGATGGAGGATGCATTACAACACTGAGTTTCATTCCCAGCACCATCAAAAAAAATTCTTTTAAGTTGAATAACTTGTTTAAAGTGGCAGAATAAACTGAAACATCAGCTGCTGTGATTCTAGGTTTTTTTCCAAAGTGTGGCTTCATCTGGCAAGTCAGTAAAGAAACAGCTATATGTAGAAAACACAGCTGGGTGTGTGGCTCAGTGACAGAGGGTTTTGCTTAGCATGTTTGCAACTGTGGACTCTTAACAGCAGGGGAGGGAGAGAGAGAGAGAGAGAGAGAGAGAGAGAGAGAGAGAGAGAGATCATAGCTGTAACTCATGCTTCTCTAAATCATAGGGATACGAGTCAAGTTGTCCCCTCATATTTTCAACATTTTCCACTAGCAACGCATGTTACTTTTATATTGGGAAAATGAATCAAAATTAATATCTTATTTAACTTTATGTTTGTTTGGTTTTGAGATGGGTTCTCATTATGCAGCCCTGGCTGGCCTGGAACTTGCTATGGAGACCAAGCTGTCCTTGAACTCATAGGCATCCACCAGCCTGTGCCTCCTGAGTGCTGGGATTAAAGGTGTGAAACACTGTGACCAGCCCAAAATCAATGTTTTAAATGACTGTGGCAAAAGCCTTGATAGACAGGGAGAGAGGAAGGTGTATAGATTAATGAACAGCTACAGTAGTCCGGGGAAAGGTGAAGTGGCAACCAGGGTGCTGACCAGAGTAAGTGTGGAGGAAGGGGTGGCCACGGGGAATTCACATTTATTTATTTGGACAGAATATGTGTCATAGTATGTTAAAGGGAGAGTGAACTCAGGCTGTCAGGCTTGACAACAAGCACCTTTATCTACCAAGTTGTCTCACCAGCCTGGTTATGAGGAATTTTAAAGTTTTTAAAATTTATTTTTATTTTACACATATGAGTGTTTTACCTACATGTATCTAAGTGTACCCATATCGTGAAAAGCCCACAGAGGCCAGAAGAGGGTGTCAGATCCCCTGGAACTGGAGTTACAGACAGTTGTCAGCTGCCATGTGGGTACTGGGAATCAAACCCAGGTCCTCTGCAAGAGCAGCCAGTGCTCTTAGCCACTGAGCCATCTCTCCAGCCTCCTCTGTTACAAGGAATTTGGAAGATGGCTGTGAGAAGAGGAGGCAGCTGCCTGGGACCCATTCATTCACTGCACAGATGACTACTACGGTGCCCCTTGTTGCACATGGCAGGAATGCCTCTGGGCTCATGGAGCTTCTGTGTGGCTGGAAGAAGTCGAGTTGTTAGAAGACGCTTTGATCCGACAGGGAAAAGGAAAGGGGTAAGGGGGTAAAGAGTTTGATGAAGAGCCAGCTCAGGCTGCCTTCCCCTTTAGAAGCATTCAAGGAGACACAAGAAGTGAGGGACGTGGCCTAGAGGGCCCTGGGAGGAAACCCTTCCTTGCCGAAGGAACAGCAGTGTCCACCACTGTATCTGCAGAAGTGTCTTCAGGAAGGAGCAGGCAGGGCCAGGTAGCTAGAGAAAAGCAGGAAGAACAGGACCAGGGGGTTAGCCGCCACTGTGGGGACACACATTCATCTGAGGGAGGTGGAAAGCTAACTAAGGCTTTCCAGCAGAGGGTTTGAACTTTGTCCTGAAAGGGTCTCTGAAGCTTCTGTGTGGGACACAGATATGGTCAAAGTCAGCAGCAGGGGCTCCGTTGCAGTCATCCTGGCCAGAGATGAAGTGGTAGAGTCACCCCAGTGGTTGGATTCAGAAAGCACTTGTGATGTGTCAGC
Organism: Nannospalax galili; assembly: GCF_000622305.1. Taxonomy (NCBI): domain Eukaryota; kingdom Metazoa; phylum Chordata; class Mammalia; order Rodentia; family Spalacidae; genus Nannospalax; species Nannospalax galili. Next base: position 758,346 of record NW_008334092.1, on the reverse strand, counting down.
GTTCCCTGACTTATTGGGTGTGTAGTACAGGAAAGGAGACCAGGGAAAGCCCAAAGTTTGGGGCTTACACACCTGGGAGAATGAAGGTGTCACCTCTGGTGAAGAGAAACATACCCAGAGTCATGTTTGCAGAAGGCAAACCAGGAATTGCTGGTGGGCGTATGGAGTTTAGGGTGATTTTCAGATATCCAGGTGGAGAGGTCGAGTGTCATGTGGATTTGCTGGGAAGATGCTCAGAGGAAAGGTCAGGACTGAGATATCAAAGCAAACCAGGAATTGCTGGTGGGCGTATGGAGTTTAGGGTGATTTTCAGATATCCAGGTGGAGAGGTCGAGTGTCATGTGGATTTGCTGGGAAGATGCTCAGAGGAAAGGTCAGGACTGAGATATCAAAGCACAGGTATTATTGAAAAGCTATGTAGGGGTCTGGTGAGATGGTTCAGCAGGTAAAGGTACCTGCTGCCAAGCTTGATGACCTGAGTTCTGTCCCTGGGACTCACATGGTAGAGAGAGCCATCTTCCATAAATTGTCCTCTGACCTCCACATATGCAGTGTGGCATGTGTGCCTACATACACACACATAAATAAATGTAATAACGTGTTTTAAAGGCCATGTTGTAAAGAAGACGATATAGACAGGAGAATGGAGGGGGAAGGAGAACTGCTAGGTTTGAAGTATGGGATGCTGGGAGGATGCTGCTCCTTCTTTGGATACAGAGGACCCAGGAGGAGGAGCAGGTGTTAGAGAGAGGGCGATATGTGTGCTGTGGGCGTGCTGACTGTGAAGTACTAAAGGACCACAGAAGGGCAGAAAGTGGTCTGCCACCTGGGTAAGAGACTGAGACTGGGATGGGGATAACTGATGCACCAGCAAGTTTATGTAGAAATGCAAATCTATACAAATCTGAGCATCTTTCCCAGTTCCCAGAGTCAGATCAAACAGGCGTTGATGCAGGTGTTTCAGGAATTAACCAGAAGTTGAGCCCTCCAGAGAGAAATCTTCAACCAACCATGTCAACTGTGGAGGAAATGCCTTTGAGAAGAACTGGGTGAGAGCAAAGAAAGACCCTGCCCTCTTGACCATCTGCTTCTCTAGGGTGCCTGAATGAGGGACCCTGAGGGACCTGGAAAGGGAGCAGATGGAACACAGTTCTGAGACACAGAGCTGGAGGTGAGAAGGTAACCCGTGCAACCTGTAGCGGAACGAACCACCTCCAGTATAAAAAAGTTTGTTGTGCTTTCAAGTTTATTTGTTGGTTTGTTAGTTGGGGGAGTGGTTGATTTTGTAGCACTGGGGATTAACCCAGGGCCTCACACACACTACATTCTACCACTGAGTCACATCTCTAGCCTCCTTTTTACTTATTAAAAACAAAACAAAACATTTTGGGGCTAGAGAGATGGCTTGGTGGTTAAGAACACTGGCTGCTCTTGTAGAAGACTCAGGTTGAAGTCCTAGCATGGCAGCTAACAACCATCCATAACTCCAATTCCAGGGGATCTGATACCCTCTTCTGTCCTCTACAGGCATTGCACAACACTTGTGCACTTGCATACATGCACACAATACATACATACATATAAAATAAAAACAAAGCAAAAAAAATTTTAAATAAACACATTATTTTTATTTGTATGTGTATATGTATGTGTGATAAAGAAAATGTTTATTTATTTATTTATTTATTTATTTATTTATTTATTTATTTTTGGTCTTTTTGAGACACCAGCTGGCCTGGGACTCACTATATAGACCACGCTGGCCTTGAACTCACAGAGATCTGCCTGCCTCTGGGAATAAGGCATGTGCCGCCATGCCTAGCTCCAGAAGTTTATTTTCTAAACAGCTCAGACTGGTTTCAATGACTTTGAACCTTTGATATTCCTGCCTCTGCTTCCTAAGTGCTAGAGCTATAGGCATGTGTTATGATGCTTGGTTTTTTATTCAGTGCTGGGGATCAAACCCAGGACTTGATGCTTGGTAGACAAATGATGATGTGAGAGCTTAGCTTCTGCTGCTCCTGCTCCAGCCACCTCCAGCCACCATGCCTCCCTGCCATGATGGACTGTAATTCCCTTGAAGCCATAAGCTCAAATAAACTTTTCCTTCTATAAATTGCTTTGGTCAGTGGTTCTATCACAAAAACAGAAAAGTAACTAGAACAGTAACTGGTACCAGAGAGTGGGCTGTTGGCTGTGAAGAACCTGACCATGTGGGGTTTTGGAAGAATGTGGAAGACTTTGGAGGTT
>NW_008334092.1:748991-755786 GCF_000622305.1 Nannospalax galili | reverse complement strand
AGGAAGATAAATGTTGGAGCCCTGGCATGTGATGGAGAGGATCCCATTGATAAGGAGATTAAAGTGATTAAGGAGGGACCTAGGGATTCAAACTTAAACAATGGAGACAGTGTCACCCAGTTAAGTCTCCAATTTACGAAAGGAAAATGCTGCAGGGACCACGGAAGAGAAAAGCTTCTAAAATGGATAAAGCAGGCTGGAGTCCAACCCAAACTTGCAGTCAAACTTGGAAGTGTCGTTCACCTGGTGCTGGCTTTAGAGGCATGAAAGATGCAAGGGTGAAGGGGTCATCAGTTCTTCCTCCGTGGTTTCAGAGCCCCTCAGAGCCCAGGCAGCGTGCAGCAGGGGTTCCTCTGCATAGAGAAGGCCCTGATAGGCCATTGCGTGAAGCTGTGAAGGTGAAGCCTGGTTGGCAATGGAGACTCCAAGAAGACGTTCATGATGCCAGAGCTGTGAGGCATCTGCCAAGAAGACCTGCACACAGGGAGTGGTACCAGCACAAGAGAGAGATGTGTGTTGCATGCAGCAAAGCTAGAGAGGCTGAGCCCTCTAAGCCCTTTGGAAGTAAAGTCCCAGAAGTCAGACATGGAGCTACTGGATTTGGTGTTTGTCCTGCTGGTTTTCGGTCTTGTTTTGGTCTGGTATTTCCTTACTATACCTCCATTCCGCCCTTTTGGAATGGTAATGTGTATTTGGTTCCAATGTATGCTGGGAGTATGTAATTTGTCTTTTGATTTTGTAGAGGCTTACAGTTAAGATATTTACCTGAGTCCACTTTGGACTGTGGACTTTTGAATAGTATTGAGACTGATAATGACTATAGGGACTTTCAAAGTTGGACTAAATGCATTTTGCATTTTATATGGTCATGAGCCAACAGGGGCCAGGGGGTAGAATGTGGTGGTTTGAATGAAAATGTCCCCCATAGGCTCCAAGTATCTGGCCATTTTGTCCCCAGATGGTGGTGCTGTTTTTTGAGGTTTTAGAAGGTGTGGCTATCCTGAAGGAAGCATGTCACTGGGGCGGGCTTAGAGTTCTTAAGCCTTGCCGGACCTCCAGTTGCTCTCTGGCCTCCTGTGCCTGTGTGATGATGTGAGAGCTTCACTTCTGCTGCTCCTGCTCCAGCCACCTCCAGCCACCATGCCTCCCTGCCATGACAGACTGTAATTCCCCTGGAACTGTAACCTCAAATAAACTTTTCCTTCTATAAATTGCTTTGGTCAGTGCTTCTGTCACAGCAACAGAAAAGTGACTAGAACAGCCACCATGCCCAACTTATTGTTTTTTATTATTAAAAAAAACTTTTTGCTTTATTTTCACTTTATATGTATGTGTGTATTGTGTGCATGTATGCAAGTGCACCCGTGTTATGCAGTGCCCACAGAGGTTAGAAGACGACATAGGATTCCCCTGTAACTGGAGTTGCAGTTGTTAGCTGCCATGTGAGTGCTGGACCCTGAACCTGGGTCCTCTCCAAGAGCATCCAGTGCTCAACTACTGAACCATCTCTCCAGCCCCCTATATATTTTTTTTAAGTTTTTAGACAGGGTCTCACTGAGTTGCTCAGGCTGGCTTTGAACTCACTCTCTAACCCAAGCAAGACTTGAACTTGTGATCCTCCTGCCTCAACCTCCTGGGTATCTCCATTTATCCACATATTTACTCTACTTCCAAAGAATATTCGTCATAAGGAAAAACATAAGAAAAAAATCAAAGCACAGGAAAACGAGCAATAAAGGGGGACTCCTGTTTCTGGCATCATGACATGCTACATATCCTGAATGACCTTCTTGACAAATACAGATAGAAACATTTTTAATGTATATATTTTAATGAAACAATTACATTGACATTTTACATTTATGTCAAAGGAGACCAACAAAAAAGTAAAAAGTAGGGGCTGAAGAGATGGCTCAGAGATTAAGAGCACTGGCTGCCCTTGCAGAGGACCCAGTTTCGATTCCCAGCACCCACATGGTTGCCCACAACCATCCCTAACTCCAATTCCAGGGAATCTGACATCCTCTTCTGCCCTCTGTGGGTCTTGCAGGACATGGGTACACTTACATACATGCAGGCAAAATACTCACACATATAAAATTAAAATGAATTCAAAATTTTTAAAGTAAAAAAAAATATATATATATACATGTATGTAAAGTATATAGTATGTCAGAGGGTGATAATGTACAGAGACTAATCATTTGAGAAAGAGAAATGAGGAGCATGAGTTGGAGTGTGTTATGGTTCTAAATAAGATGGTAATAGTAGTCTTCATTGAAATAATGACATTTGGGCCAGTGAGATGGCTCAGTGGGCAAAGGCACTTACTGCCAAGTCTTAACAACCTGAGTTCAATCTCCAGGGTCCACGTGATGGAAGGAGAGTACCAACTCCTGCAAGTCATCCTCTGACTCCAATATGTATACTGTGACATGCACACTCTCCTCCCACACATAAATACATTTAAAAAAAAGAAATAGTGACATTCAAAAAAATGTTTGCAAGTGATAAATAACAGTCAGAATGCATCAGATAGAAGGAGTAGACAGTGCGAGAAGCCTGAAGTGTGGACAAGCCTGGAATGTGCAAGGCACAAAGAAGCCAGCATGACCCAGATGACGGAAGGCAGTGGACGGTGAGACCCCTGCAGGATGGTACTTTCTTCCAGCAGTTTGATGGTGTCACTCATTCCTCTGTTTTTCTGTTTTGTTTTGGTTTGGTTTCTCCTATGGTTTCCGTGGGGAAGTCAGTGCTGGTCCATCAGAGATCTGGTCTTCGGAAATCTCACTATCGTGCCCAAATAGAATTTTGCTTTGGGTTCATTTTGTCTAGAGTTCACAGTTTGTGATGCATCTATGATTTTATGTGTTTCTTTAGGTTTGGAAACTGTCAACAATGACTCCTTCAAACATTGCCCTATATTGTCTTTCCTTTCATTCTGAGACTCCAGTTACTCTTAGGTCAGATGTCTCCCCTGTGTTTCGTGTATCTCTGACATGACTTATTTCCCCCCATCTTTCAGTGTCTCTCTACTCCAGTCTGAACATTTTCTTTCCACCTATTTCCAGTCCAATAGTTTCCACTCCATGTGTGTCTATCTGTCAACAACCCAGTTACTGAGCTCTTAATTTTAATTGTTACACCTTTTAGTTCTAAAATTCATTTTTGATCATTTTCGTCATTTCCATTTCTCTGCTGAGATTTTCTATTTCTCATTTAATATCTGATCATGTTACTTACTGTTATTTGGAAGTCTGATCATGGGGTTTGGTGTGACGGGTCAGTGGGTAAACACGGTTGCTGTAAACATGCTGGTGACCTGAGTTCAATCCCTGGAACCCACGGAAAGGTAGGAGAGAACTACACAGATGTATAACTCTGATCTCCACATGCATGCTGTGGCACACACACACCATACAGTAATTTAATGTAAAAAGTAAATAAAAGTCTGGTAATGATCTAAATCTCCTGTGGAGCCTTTTTATCCTGACATTTTGGTCAACGTGCACAAGCCTGACTCAGACTTCTCACAGTGACAAACCCTGACAGGACAACTTCACAGGAGAAAAGATTGATTTTGGCTCAGGTTTCAGAGTGTTCATTCCACGGTTGCTTGTTCCGTTGCTGTGGCCTGTGGTGATGTGGGACATCACAGCAACAAGAGCATGTGGCAGAGCAGTTAGTTTCTCACTTCATGATCAGCACGTATTTCTGGGCTATCCTTTGACCTTTCCTTTTCTTCTCTCTGGGCTCCCAGCCGAATGCATGGGGTTGCACACATTTAGGGCAAGTCTTCCCTCCTTAGTTAACCCTCTCTGGAAACACCTCATGGACACACCCAGATATGTGCTTTACTAATCTCCTAGGCACCTCTCAATCCAGGAAAGTTGACAATCAGTATTAGCCATCACAGAGCTGGAGAGATGGCTCTGTCAATAAAGTGCTTGCCATATAAGCATGTGGACCTGAGTTCAGATTTCCTAGCACCCAAGTAAAAAGCCAGGCACGGCGACACATGTCTATGATCCCATTAATGGGGAAGCAGAGACTAGAAGATCTCTAGAGCTTGTTGGCCAGCTAGTCTAGCTGAATTGGTGAACTCCAGGTTTAGTGAGAGACCCTGTCTCAAAAAAATAAGGTGGAGAGATGGAGTGATGGCTCAGTAGCTAAGAGCACTGGCTGCTCTCACAGAGGATCCAGGTTCAATTCCCAGCACCCACGTGGCAGCTAACAATTGTCCCTAATTTCAGTTCCAGAGGATCCGATGCCTTCTTCTGACTTCCAAGGGTATTGCACAACACAGGTGCACTTACATACATGCAGGCAATATACTCATACACATAGAATAAAAATAATAAATAATTTTTTTTAATTTTTGGCTCACCAGTTAAGAGCACTGACTGCTCTTCCAGAGGACCAGGGTTCAATTCCCAGCACCCGCATGGTGGCTAACAATCAAGGAGGCAGAGACAGGAGGATCTCTGTGAGTTCAAGGCCAGCCTGGTCTACATAGTGAGTTCTGGGACAGCTGGGGCTACAGGGAGACCCTGTCTCAAAAAGACCAAAAAATTTTTTTTTAATTTTAAAAATTCAATTATTTTTATGTGTATGCGTGCTATGCCTGCATGTATGTAAGTGCACCTGGGTCGTGTAGTGCCTGAGGAGGACAGAAGAGGACATCAGATTCCCTGGAACTGGAGTTAGAGATGGTTGTTAGCTGCCATGTGGGTGTTGGGATTTGAACCCAGTCTTCTGCAAGAACAGCCAGTGCTCTTAATCACTGAGCCATCTCTCCAGCCCCTAAATAAAATATTTTTAAAAAAATAAGTAAAGTGGAGAGCAACTGAGGAAGACACCCAGTGGCAATCTCTGGCTTCCACATGCAAATGAACACATACATGAACTCACACATACTACGCACACACAGAGGCAGAGCCAGAGACAGAGGCAGAGAGAAAGAATCACCACAACATGCTTGGTGTCTGTTCATTAAAATTTGACAGTGTGTGTGTAAAAATGTAGAGATAATCCGAAACTTGGCATCACACACTTCTCAACAGAGAATGTGCATTTACTTTACATAGGTAGTGGAAGCAGTTCACCTTAGTGCAACCTAAGACCGCACAAATGTAAAGCTGGTTTTCACGCTATGGCTCAATGGCTAATCTGATTCACTCAAGATCACACAATGTGAAAAGTGCTATGAAGGAGGTCAACATGGTGATAAGAGAGGATTGTGGGGTGGTGGTGAGGAGTGGTGCTGCGTTAGCTAGGGTCTGAGAAAGGCCCCTGTGAGAGGCAACATCTGAATGATTAGATGACAGCGGCCATGTGAAGATGCAGATTGTTCGAGACAGTAAGCGACGGATGCAACTACCCCGAGGCAGAAATGAGCTTGGAATCTTCGCGGACAGCAAAGAAGGCCAAGTAGTGTTACAAGGTAGATTAGAGTTGCCTATTAAAGCCCTGGCAAAAAGTGTAGATTTCGTTTCACTTTGTTAAAGAATTTCATGTAAGGAGCTGATGTACTCTGTCTTGTGTTTTTGAAAATTCACCTTTGGGGCTGGAGAGATGGCTCAGTGGTTAAGAGCACTGGTTGCTCATGTTCAATTCCCACCACCCACATGTTGACTCACAACCATCCGTTACTCCAGTTCCAGTGGAATCCAACACCCTCTTCTGACCCTCAAGACATTACGCTTACATACATTCAGACAATACAATCATACCCATAAAATAAAAATAATAAATAAAATATTTTTAATTAAAAAAGAAAGCTCAGCTGGGTATGGTAACACATGCCTTTGATCCCAGCACTTGGGAGGCAGAGGCAAGCAGATCTTTGTGAGTTTAAGGCTCACAGCAAGATCTAGGCCACCTGGAAACCCTGTCTCAAAAAGATACTTAAAAAAAAAAAAGGAAAGAAAAGAAAAGAACGTTCACCTTTGCTTCTGAGAGAAATATTCATTAGGAAATAAAACTTGAAGCAAAGAGAGCAGTGAGAGGCTGTTCAAAGTAACCCAGGTGAGAGAGGGTGGTGATCTGAACTAGATTATGGTGCAAATGTAGAGACATAAAAGAACTCAAGATACATCTAGAAGGCAGACTTTGCAGGGCTTGTTGCTAAGTTAGATGTGAGGTTGGTAGGGAGAAAAAAGTGCTTGAGCAATTAGATGGATTGTGGGTCATACCAAGATGGGAAGGATGGGGATGGCAAGGTCCGGAGGCTAGAAGCCAAGAATCCCAGGATAAAGTCACTTACATGTCACACAACTGCCATTAATTTAGTGCCTCTTTGTTCCAAGTGTCAACTTTGTGTAGGTCAAACTGACCTAAGCAATAATGAGAAATTCTTGAGAATTAATGGTTCCTGGGCAACTTGATCCAGATTCTATAACTGTCATCACACACACACACACACACACACACACACACACAATCTTGCTCCTTCTCCCCTTCTGCCCCTCCTCTGCTCCTACTCATCCCTCCTCCTTTACTGGGAAGATCCTGTCCTAGAGTGACTGCAACTACAGTGCAGAGGAAACTGTCTGTAGCAGGTGGAAAGGCAGCCATCCCACAGTCTACCCACCATGTCCTACTGGCCTATCACTCACACTAGGAGCTATAGTTTAACCTGGGATGTCCCCCAAAAGACCCATATTAGAAGCTTGGACCCAAGCTTGATACAACCTGGAGGTGATGGAAACTGTAGGAGGGTGGGCCTGAAGGGAGGAGTTAGGTCCCTGGGAGAATGTGCTTGAAGGAGCTAGGAGATCTTAAGTCCCCCCCCAC
>NW_008334092.1:733648-748940 GCF_000622305.1 Nannospalax galili | reverse complement strand
CTCCCCCCCCTCCTCCCTTACCAGTCATGAGGTCAATGGTTTTGCTCTGTCGTGAGCTCCCACCATAATGTCTTTCCACAGGCTCAAAGCAAAGGGATCAACTGTGACGGTGAATTTTTTTTTACTTTGTTTTAATTGGAGAGGCATGGTATGTGTGTATGTGAGTGTGGATGTGCAGGTGTCATAGCATGCATGCGGAGGTCAAAGGACAACTTGTGGGAGTTGGTGCTCCCTTTCTGCCTGGTCGAGACCAGGTTATTTCTCCTACTCTGCATACTCTGGGCTAGCTGACTTGGGGGCTTCTGGAAGATTCTTGTCTTGGCATCCCATTTCCCCACAGGAATGCTGAAATTACAGGCATGAGCCACCATGCCCACTTTCTGGTGGGTTCTGGGAATCAAACCCAGGTCATCTGACTGCAGCAAGTGCTTTTACTCACTGAGGCACCTTGCCAGCCCTGTGATAGTTGATATCAACTTCCCACTTGACAGCATCAAGAGTCACCTAGGAATCAAACCTCTGGGCATGTATGGAAGGAATTTTCTAGACTGGGTTAACAGAAATGAGAAGACTCATCCTAAATGTGGGTGCCACCATTCCATGGTCTGGGGTCCCAGGCTGAATAAGCTGAGCACCAGTTTCTCTCTCCCCCCCTTCAGGACTGTGGGTGCAATGTGACCAGCTACCTCATGCCCTTGCTGTCACAATTCTCCTGCTCTGATGGGCTGTACCCTCAAGCTGTGAGCCACAATAAACTTCTTTTCCTTAAGTCACTTTTGTCAGGCATTTTTTCATGACAACAAGAAAAGTAACTAATACGCCAACTAATGACAGATGAAAATCTCTAACACCATGGGCTAAAATAACCCTTTTATCTATAAATTTCTCATCCCGGGTATCAACTAACATACTGGGTGAGATTAATCAACTGCTTTTCCTGCTAGGAACAGCTGGACACATTGTAAGACTAAGGTCTCATTCTCATCAAGTCCTCAACATGGAGAAAAGAAAAGTGGATCAGCCTTGGGGCTGGACAGTAAGTCTTTGATTCTGACATTCTGCAGCTGTTTGACCTTAAACAATCACTTAACCTCTTTGGGACTTATTTTTCCTTATGTATAAACTAGTGATTAATAATAGAAATTGTAGGTGGATTCTGAAGATTAAAGATCTTGAGAGATGCCTGATAGGTTAGTGTAGGAACGACTTTTACAATATGGTTGGGGTTAGAGAGATGTCTCAGAGGCTAAAAGCACTAGTTGCTCTTGTAGAGGATCGGGTTTTGAGTCCCAGCACCCACATGGCAGCTAACAACCATCTGTAACTCCAGTTCCAGGGGGCTCTGATGCCCTCTTCTGGCCTCTACAGGCATTGCATGACATGGGTGCACTTACATACATGTAGGCAATGCACTCATATACATAAAATAAAAATAATAAATGATTTTTAAAGACCAATATGGGGGCTGGGAGAGATGGCTTAGTGGTTAAGAGCACTTGTTGCTTTTGCAGAAGACCTAGATTTGATTCCCAGCACCCACATGGTGGCTAAAAAGAGTCTTAACTCTAGTAGCAGGGGATCTGATGTCCTCTTCTGTCCTCTGTGGGCACTGCACAACACAAGTGCACCTACATACATGCAAGCAATACACTCATATGCATAAAATAAAAATAATAAAAATATTTTTAAAAAAACAATATGGACATAATCTGGCTTTATTACTTACCTAAACTTGCAACCAAAAAATTACTGTTTATAACGTAAACAAGCTCACTGAACCATGTGCTCCTCTTATGACCTGGGCACCTAACTTAATCCCTCAGGACCCCTCTTTGCCCTCCATCCAATAGTGTATAAACAAACATATGTTTGCATTTTTTATATATTTTTATGTATTATTTTTATTTTATGTGTATGAGTGTATTGCCTACATGTATGTGAGTTCACCCATGTCGTGCAATACAGCGGAGGTCAGAAGAAGTTGTCAGATTCCCCTGGAACTGGAGTTAAGGATGGTTCGTAGCCTTCATGTGGGTGCTGGGAATTGAACCCGGGTCCTCTGCAAGAGCAGTCAGTGCTCTTAACTGCTGAGCCATTTCTCCAGCCCCAATGTATGCGTGTTTTACATATCAAAGTTCTGAAAGCAGTGTGCTTTTCTCATTGCAAACAATGAAAGAAATTGAGTGTGTGATAGTCTAGGCCTGGGGATCAAAGAGCAGGATTCTCTGATAAGAGTGGGTCCTGACTTCTACTTCCCCATTTCATGCTGGAGATACTGTTTCAATAAAAGAATGAGTGAGGCCCTGACTTAGGAGCACGGTTCCAGGAGACATCTGAAGGAGTGGGTGTTCGATAGCTCAGGTCCACTCTTGGCCTTATAAATGCTGAGAGTCGAGCTGTCTTTTTTTCAAGCATTGTCATAATGTGACTTTAGAAACATCTCATTTTAGGTATTGTGTTTTGATAAATGAAGACATGGCTGAGGCTGTAGCCACCCTTGTGAGTTAATCCGCAGGAATGAGTGGGGAAGTAGAAGCTGGGATGGACCCTGGCAGCAGGGGACAGGGATGCCTGGGTCTTTGTGCCAGATCCAGATCCACCCCAAAGCTGGCCTCAGTTCAAACCTGCTTGATAGGGGCCCTCCCAGGCTCCCCACCCATAGCCAAGACAGGTCCCAGCCTGTACCCCACTCCTCTGCCTGCAGCAGGGGTTTGCTACAACCACACACATTCCTGTGGGATTGATAAGATTCTGGAAACCATACCCACTACCTACTGCCTGCCTGAAACTAGTTGGGACTGGAACACTCAGCCTTCTCTTACACACCACAGGCCAACTGCCAGCAACTAACTCTCTGATGTAGGCACATGCCAGTCTTTCTTCACAAGCTTAAAGAATGCCATTGGGTCCTGCCACACCTGCTGATCCTGCCCCATTCATCTATCTGGTGGAGCTTCTCCCCTTGTTCCCCATTCCTTTCCTCCTCATGAAACCCACAAATTTAAAAAACTTACCCAGCATGAACATTATTGGAAAAACTTTGGCTTGAAGGGCCTAATGGTGGGCAAAGGTCCTCCACATCCTAAGAGTCCATCTTGATTGTGGTTCATGGACACTTGGTACCTGGAGCCTCAGATAGAAATGACAGATGCTGTTAGATAGATGAAGAAATAGAGGTTCAGACAGTCAAATGGATTTGCCCAGGTCCCTGTCAAGCCTTATATGCTGTAGGCCAGACTTCCAAGGCCTTGTCTCTTGCCTGAGACCTATCCTGGTCAGCCCCATGGGATACCGCCATGCCCACAGTGGTACCTTCTGATGGGTGCAGGACAATCAGAACAATGAGAGGCCCAGAAGGGAGTTCGTGACTTCTAGGGCAAGCAGAGGGCCCTAGAGACCTGGGGCAAACACCTGAACCTTCCTGAGCTTCCCCGTCTCATCTGTTAAGAGGAGACTGATGGTAACCTAAGTGAGATTCAAGAAGGAATACTTGAGAAGAGCTTAACTGGAGGTCAGCACAGAGGACACAGTCTGTAAACAGAACAGCTGTTACCATCATCAACAACATAAGCAAAAGAATTGTAGTCTAGGGGCTAGAGAGGTGGCCCAGCGGTTAAGAGCACTGGTTGTTCTTGCAGAAGACCCAGGTTTGAATCCCAGCACCTACAAGGCAGCTAACAACTGTCTGTAACTCCAGTCCCAGGCTGGAGAGATGGCTCAGTGGTTAAGAACATTGACTGGTCTTGCAGAAGACCCGGGTTCGAATCCCAGCACACACATGGCAGCTAAGAACTGTCAATAACTCCAGGGATTCTGACAGCCTCTTCTGTCTTCTGAGGGCATTGCATGACGCGGGTGCACTTACCTACATGCAGGCAATACACACATACACATAAAATAAAAATAAATAATAAATAAATAAATAAAAACACCTTGGTTCTGGGGCAGAAACTGAGGGAGATGCAGAGAAAGCCTCCCCCTGCATTGTGGAGCACCAGGGGTGCCTCACTTCTCACCTGCTGGTCCCTCTTCCTCCAGATCCCACACTCAGGGCCTAGCCTTCCCTTTACTGGTGATTCATCAACTCCTAGGCACAGCGGTGTCTATCAGAAAGTCATTTTTCTGTTTTCTTCTCATGAGTTAAGTGAGAGCCCCATGGGCCTACCTTGTTCCTAGCCTAAGGGAAGGGCAAGGTTCCTGATCTGAAGAAAAGGCTCCCCCTGTCCCCCTCCCAGACCTGGGATGCAAGGGATTTGGGGAACATCAGGGAAGACAGGAAGGGAAGAGGAGATAACCTTGCCTCCTGACATGAATTAGTCTGAGGCAGCTCTGGTCCTGGGGCAAGGATGCACCTAGAATTTGTAGGCCTGAAGGATGGGGAGGCAGGGCAGGGAGGAGGGGAGAGGTCAGGCTAGACCATGACTTCCCATTGCTGTGGGGGGTGAACATCCCCTAGAGGCTCAAAATCTGCATGGGACAGACAGAACTCCATTCTTTTTAGCAAAACCTCCTCCCTGGTGTCCACTGCATCCCTCAGGTAGAATATCTGGAAGTCCACCACCATCTGACATCATCTTATTAATTCCCAGGTACCCCCAAGCCTTGCCCCTAGTTTGTGTCCTCACAGGCCTGCTCCCCTGAAGTCTTCCACCCTACATAACCCACAGGGATGCTCCCTTAGACCTAGAACCATCAAACCTGCACAGGCTTGGGAAGAAGCACCCCACCTCACCTCAACAGCAGGAGCCAGGACTTCTTCCTGCCCAGCCAATGAATGAGGCCAGAGGCTGGTGTGTGCTAGGCAGACGCTGGCACAGGGCTCAGTTCTCCCAATCAGTTCACCTCACAGGCCCAGCTGCAACATTGTGTAATATTTGTGTGTGTGTGTGTGTGTGTGTGTGTGTGTGTGTCGGTGTGTCGGTGTGTTTCTCTCTCAGGTCTGGATCCACCTCCTGAACATATTGGTGCATATGACTTGGAGGTGAATCTTGCCCACTGCTGCCCTCCACTGACCAAAGACAGAACTGCTTCAGTCTCTGGGGAAATCTGACTTCCTAGAGACACATTGCACAACTCTAGTGACCCTGAGAAGCCAGGCAATCTAAGGATAAGTCCTTAATATACAAAGAGCTCTTAAAAAGCAATAGTAAATAAACAAATGTATCCAAAAGAAAAATAGAAAATGGGCATAGACAGGTCACAAAAGAAAGAATCCAAAGTGCCAATAAGTTCATTAATAAATAAATGACAGAAAGAAAATAAAATACCATGTTCACCTATCAGATAATGCCTATTTTAGAAAAGGTGTTGAGAAATGGGCACTCACATATTCTTGGTAGAGTTAAAAATAGGTACTGACTCTTTGAAGGACAATATAAAAATGTAAATATATATATTTACTCAACAATTTCACATCTGGAAGTTAATCTTTTAAAAATATTTTATTATTTTTATTTTTTATGTAGAGTGTATTGCCCGCATGTGTGTGAGTGCATCAGTGTCATGTAGTGCCCATGGAGGTCAGAAGAGGGCATCGGATCTCTGGAACTGGAGTTATGGACGATTGTTAGCCACCATATGGGAATCGATCCCAGGTACTCTGCAAGAGCAGCCAGTGCTCTTAACCACTGAGCCATCTCTTCAGCCCTGGAAGTTAATCTTAAACATACCAAAAGAGGGCTGGGTGGCACAAATCTTTAATTCCAGTACTTGGGAGGCAGACGCAGGCAGATCTCTGTGAGACTGAGGCCAGCCTGATCTACATAACAAGTTCCAGACCAGCTACTGCTATAGGGAGGCCCTGTCTCAAAATAAAATAATAAAATAAAAAAATAAAATAAAATAAAATAAAATGCCAAAGGGTGGCCTGGCATGGTGGCATGCTTTTAATCCCAGCACTCAGGAGGCAGAGGCAGAGCCATGCAGATCACAGATCTCTGCGAGTTCGAGGCCAACCTGGTCTATGTAGCAAGTTCCAAGCCACCCAGGACAAAAGTATAATCTTGGGGCAGCACTGGTTCCTTTTCCAGAGGACCCGGATTCAAATCCCAGCACCCACATGGTGGTTAATGATTGTCCATAACTCCAGTTCAAGGGAGTCCAACACGCTCTTCTGTCCTCCACGGGCACTACACGACATGGGTGCACTTGCCTGCAGGCAATACACTCGTAAAGAATAAAAATAATATTTTAAAAAGTATAATCTAGTCTCTCACTTATGCCTGTTGTGTATTTATACACTCTATCTCTACGTAAAGTCGCATTCTGAGATTCTGGGAATTAGGGCTTCAAAATATGAATTTGAAGGCTATATAATCCAGTTTATAGCAATGTGTATCAAAGTTCTCTTAGTCGCAGAAGCGTTTAAGACTGCTATACTGAACCTGGCGTGGAGCCGCACACCTATGATTCCAGCACTCGGGAGGCAGAGGCAGGCAGATCTCTGTGAGTTTAAGGCCAGCCTGGGCTACATAATAAGTTCCAGGCCAGCTGAGGCTACAGGGAAACCCTGTCTTTTCGGAGGGAAAAAAAGATTGCTATACCACCCTGAGTAATGACTTCTTTAACATTACAAAATAGCTCACTTTATCCCTAGTAATAATCTTTGCTCAGAAGAGGGTATCAGATTCCCTGGAACTGGGGTTATGGATGGTTGTTAGCCACCATCTGGGTGCTGGGAACTGAACCTAGGTCTTCTGAAAGAGCAGCCACTGCTCTTACCCTCTGAGCCATCTCTCCATCCCCTTTTTAAAATTTTTTAATAGGGTCTCCCTGTAGCCCCAGCTGTCCTGGAACTCACTACATAGACCAGGCCAGCCTTGATCTCACAGAGATCCGCCTGCCTCTGCCTTCTGGGTGCTGGGGTTAAAGGCGTGCGCCACCCTGCCCGGACCCTCCATTTGTTCTGTTTCCCTGTTCTCTTTTTCTACCTTTATTGGGTTTTCTAATATTATGTTTTATGTTCTTTGTTGGCTTGTTAGCTCTGGGTCACCGTTTTATTCTAGGAGTTGCTTTCACACACACAGTTCACATATTTAACTTATCACGGCCTGTTATAGAGCAGTCTCATGTCACTGCTCAGGAGGATAAGAACCTAGCAGTGTATCCCCACTGTGCCCCTCTGGCTTTTGTTCTGTTGTTAACATATTTTACCTCTACTTAGAACACTGAGTGATCTTGCATTGCTATCTTTTACTTTGAATAACTGATTATGTTTTCAAGTGATTTAAGTAATTAGAGTCATTATTTTTTCCCACACAATTATTCCTTCCATTTCCTTTTTATTTTTGTGTGTAAAGTCAGATTTCTATCTAGCCCAATTTTCCTTCTGTTTAAATAACTTCCTTTAACATTTCCTCTAGGGCAAATCTTTCTGGTCGCAGATTCTTCCAGGTTTTGGGGTTTTTGTTTTTGTTTTGTTTTTTTAAGAAAAGTTCCAGCTATATAGTTCCAAGCTGGCCTCAAACTCACGATCTTCCTGCGCTAGCCGCCTAAGTGCTGGGTTTATAGGCCTGTACCACCATGCCCCACCCAGCTTTCTTTCAGCTTTTATATGCCTGAGGAAGTTACGTTACCCTAATCTTAAGACTATATTTTCACTGGATATAGAATTCCGGGTTGACAGATTTTTCTGAAGATGTTGTTTCACTATTTCTAATTCACACTGTTTATAGTAAGAAGTCCACTGTAATTCTTCGCCTCTCCCTGTGTAATGTCTTCCTCGGGTACTTTTAAGATCTCCTTATCACTTACTTTAAACAGTTTAATGATTGATGTGCCTTGTTTCCCCCATGCTTCTTGTGTTGAACTTCTTTTACCTGTGACTTTGTATTTTTTATCAGGTTTCATTTTTTTTCAGACATTCCTTCAATTTTTTTCTGTTCTGTCCTCGTGCCTCTCATTCGGGGACATAAATATACATGTATTAGGTTGATTTAAGTTATTGCATGACTCACAGATGCTTTTTTCTTGTCTTTTATTTGGGGTAGTTACCATCTTCAAGTTAATGGGTTTGTTTTTTTCTTTCCACAGCATTAAAATTGCCATTAATCTCATCAATATGTTGGACTGGTTTTTGGTTTGTTTGTTTTTTTTTTTTCATTTCAGACATTGTGGTTTTTCTTCTTCAGAAGTTTCTTTGTTCTGTTTTGTTTTGTCTGTCTTACTATGTAGGCCTGGTTGGCCTGGAACTCACTATGTAGACCAGCTCAAACTCATAGAGATCTGCCTGCCTCTATCTCCCAAGTGCTGGGATCAAGGTAAGCATCACCACACCTGGCCCAAGTCTACTTTCTTTTTACTAACATCCATCCTTCTTAAATTCTTTGAACGAAAGTTTTAAGAAAACTACCTTTGAATATAAAGTGAGCATCAGTCTTTGGTAAATATGAATAAACTTCTAGCCTGCGCACAGCTGGCAATTTCTTTGCCGTATATTCACTTTAAATGCTGACCAGCTGAATGAAGAGTTGTTATTGTTTTTCTGATCAGTTCAAAGCTCTTAAAACATTGACTTCTATCCTAGTTTGGTTTCTCTATTGCTGTGACAACACTCTGATCAAAGCCAACTTGGGAAGAAAGGGTTTATTTGGCTTCCATGTATGGATTGCATTTCACCATTGAGCTAGGGTATGAACACAAAAAAGGAACCTGGGGGCAGGAGCTGAAGCACAGACCACGTGGGAACACTGCTTCCAGGCTTGCTCCTCTGGCCTGTCCTCAGCCTGCCTTCTTATACAATACAGAACACCTGCCCAGCGGTGGCACCAGCCAGTAGGCTGGCCCCTCCCACATCGCTCAATAATCAAGAAAATGCCTTACAGACATGGCCACAGGTCAGCCTAATAGAGGAAATTCCCCAGTTGAGGTTCCCTCTTCCCAAGTTTGTCAACTTGACAGCTGAAGCTGTCTACCACAGCATCCATTGATGCTGATGAGAAGTTGGCTTCAAGCCAGGTGTAGCGGCACACACCTTTGATCCTTGATTGAGGACAGCCTGATCTACATAGCAAGTTCCAGGCCAGCTGGGGCTACAAGGAAACCCTGTCTAAAACAAACAAACAAATAAAAAAACAAAACAAAACAAGAAGCGGCTTCAGATGAACACATTTCTTTGTGGGTATTTCCTTTCTGGTAGGTCTTCAGCTTTTTTCTTTCTCTTTATTGTTTTGCAATTTCTCTCCAATATGTCTAGGAATGGAATTTTTATCCTGCTCAGAACTCAGAGCATTTTTATTTTAGGGATTCTGTTTTCCTTACTTATAGAAAATTCTTTGCCCATCTTTCTCCAAATGTGACCTTCCCTTGTATCTTTCAGACCTACTAATCTGCTAACATAACTGTTGGAATTGCTCACACTCTCATCCCTGACTTCTAATTTATCATCAATATTTTCCATTCCTATGCAGTACTAGTTGGAACCTAGTGAGCACTTACTATGTGCCACAACTACAGATTCACTTCTTTCTTGTAGTAATACCATGAGTAGGTGCTAGTTTATTTCCACTTTATAGATGAGAAAATCAAGGGGCTGCAGAGGTGGCTATGTGATTAGGAACGCATACTATTCTTTTATATATATAATTTATTATTTTTATTTTACATGTATGCGTGTATTGTCTGCATGTTGTGCAATGCCCACGGAAGACAGAAGAGGCTGTTGAATCCCCTGGAACTAGAGTTATGGACAGTTGTTGCCTGCCATGAGGGTGTCAGGATTCAAACCCAGGTCTTTGCAAGAACAGTCAATTTCTTAACCTTTGAGCCATCTCTCCAGCCCCAGAACACATACTATTCTTGAAGAGGACTGAAGTTCAGTTCCCAGCATCCTCATCAGGAAGTTCACAACAGCTTATTAACTCCAGCTCCAGGGGATCCAATGCCCTCTTCAGCCCTTTACAGGCACGCGCTCACACACACACACACACACACACACACACACAATTAAAAATAAAATAAATCTTTTTTAAAAAATTGCCTAAGACTTTATTACTACTAAATGGCTGAATTAAGATTTGATCCCAGGTATGGGCTTCAAAACCCACGTCCTGTGCCAATATTCAAAACATTCAAATTAATTTGTTTGCCATCTGTCTACTTTGCCCTTCAAAACATGCATTGCATTCTTGAGGGGTCTTGCTTTTGTTTTTTCATTGCTGGGGATCAAATCCAGGGCATTACACATTCTATTGAGATTTTGTTTGTTTGGTTGGTTGGTCTTTCTGAGACAAGGTCTCCCTGTAGCCCCAAATGGCCTAGAACTCACTATGTAGATCAGGCTGGCCTTAAACTCATAGAGATACACCTGCCTCTGCCTCCTGAGTGCTGAGATTAAAGGCATGTGACCACTATGCCCAGCTCTAATTTTACTTTTTAAAGAACGTACTTATTAAAGTCGTTCAGGCTGTTCTAGTATCCTAATTTGGTGATGGTATACTCCTTAGATCTCTCCTCAAGGAATCTAAGGAAAGAATGCAGTCAGCTGGGAACCTCAAGCTGGGAACCTGCCTCAGCTGCTGAGATGGGTCTGTGCCCTTCTGGCAGTCCCTAAGCACTACCTGAGCATGGCAGGGATGCTAATCGTGCCATTGCTTCTCAACACAGGACTCTTCTGATGGACAATATCTATTCTACAGTTCCTCTCGGGAACTTGGGTAGCCAAGATTCTGTCAGATGTTCATCATGTCTGAGATTCTGCATGCCTGGGCTTGCCTCTTCCTCACTCGATCTTTCATTATCATTACCCTTTAGTCAACCCCATGCATACCTAACTGTATCTCTGCATTTACTTTCTGGAGGACACAACTAACACAGCACATGACTTGTCCAAGTTTACTCATCTTCTGACATCCTCTCGCTCATACTTAGAATATTTTTACTAGATCATCTTCAATGGGAGTTGTTTTCTGTGGAAATCCCATATGTTCTGCATCATGGAGCAGTGCCCTGGGTAGTTTCTCAAGATGTACCATTAGTTTAATCAGTTCCAAGATAAATTTTATGTATATTTCTTTGCTAAGGTTCTCTCCAGGCACCAATACCTCCATGATATAGTTAATGCAAATGTAATCTCACATCCCACTAATGCAGGCTGTGATCACCGTTGTTCCCAAGTGCCTCTTCTCTACCTACATGCTTGGAGCTCAGCCTTATAAAGGAAAATGTAGTAGCCAGGTATGGTGGCACACATCTGCAGTCCAAGCACACAGAAGGCAGCTGGTGCAGAAAGGTTTCAAATTCAAAGCCAGTCTGGGCTACAAAATGAGCTTAAGGGCATAGAGAGATGGCCCAGCCATTAAAAAGCACATGCTACCCTGGCATTTCAATGCCCAGCACCCACATAGGGAGGTTCACAACAACCTGTACTTCTAGCTCCAAGGGATCTAGCATCCTCTTCTTGCCTTTATGTGTACTGCACTCAGGTACACACACACACACACACACACACACACACACACACACACACACAATTTAAAATAAAAATCAAAACAAAGTGAATTTGAGGCAAGGCATGGGCTACATAGCAAAATCACATCATAAAACTAAAATAAATAAATAAAATAAAATGCATTTATCTTGTGTCCAGTCTTTCTAAATATTTAGAACAAGAAACCAAAAGGACGCATTCCTTCTTATACTGCCCCATAGTCACTAGACTTAAAATCCAGAACCTTGGGGTGAAGAGATAGCTCAACAATTAAAAGCACTGGTTGCTCTTCCAGGGGCCCCAGGTTCAGTTCCCAACACTCACTTGGCAGCCAACAACTGCCTTTAATTGCAGTTCCAGGGGATCTGACACCCTCTTCTGCCCTTTGCAGGTATTGCATGCATGTGGTGTACTAATGTACATGCAGGCACTCACACATACGTATTTTTGAAAAAACATTTGTGTGTGTGTGTCTCTGTGTGTGTATGTGTGTGGTCTAACCCCTCAGTCCTCAGGTCTGGCCTTGTAGTATCAACCATATTGAAAACCAATTCAAGCAAATTCTTAAATTTCTATTTGTATTTTCCATGCTGAATATTACACAGCAGCTACATGAATAAAGTGATAGATACCATAGTAAATAATATGTAATTTGAAAATAATCTAAAGTATGCAGGAGGGTTCTATATCATTGGAGGGGTGAGGAGGGTCTCTATAGCTCTTTAGCTGGCTTTGAATCCATGAAAATCTTCCTGCCTCAGCCTCCCATGTGCTGGGGTTACAGGCATGCACACGTAGACCTTGATATTGTACTGTGTTTTATGTATTGGACTTGGGCATGTGTGAATTTGTACATATGTAAAAGTGGTCTTGGGACCAAATCCCTAAATCACCTACTATATGGTCATCGATTGTGTGGTGTGTGTGTGTGTGTGGAAACTGCATCGTGTGTGCATGTGTGTGTGTGTGTGTATATATAAAATGTGTAATTTAAACCTTTCATGGTGTATCCTTTGTAAATCTCATGTTTCCTGTTCACATCCTCCCCCATCTTCTTGCAGACTGGCAGGGTCCGCCCTTAAAAAAGAATACTTGGTATTGGTGTATAAATATTCCAGCTTCCTCACTCCTCAGACAGGTTATTTCTGAGGCAGATTTTGCACATTTCTTCAAAGTTTGTTGACTGCCCCTTCCTGTCTTGTATCATGCCCCATTTCTCTACCAATGTAACTGACACTTCCCAAGACAGCTAACTGAACTCAAGTCTTCATTTTGGAGTTCACTTCTGGTTTGCTAAGCTAAGACAACTCGTTCCAGAAGTGATCTGGAAAGCAGATCCTGGGCCAGGGAGCCATCTCAGCAGGTAAAGGGGGTTACTGCCAAACCTGACAACCCGAGTTGAATCTCTGGGACCCACATGGTACAAAGAGAGAAACAACTTCTGCAAGTTGTCCTCTGAGCTCCACATGCAAGCCAGGGTACATATGGACACATGTACAAATAAATAAATAATAAATAAATAAATGTTTTAAAATTTTTATAAAAGAAAGCAGATCCTCAGGATACATTCTATAATTAACTTGTCAACTAAGGGCAGCAAGATCCCATTTCCTATAGTCCTTACCATGTGGTAGGAACCCCATCATAAGGACTCACAAGTGGTGAACTGGGGTTGAGATACAAAGATAAGGCGATACAGTGGCCTCTACATCTCTGTGGAGACAGCAGTGATTTTGTAGAACTGGTGGGTTGTTGTTAAGTATCATTGACACACTCACGGAAGAAATCCATAGGGTCAGACCAGCCAACTACCAACCTAGAAGCTGACATAAAAGACAGAAAACTCCTATGGCAGGATTTTGTAAGGCCCAACTCTATAGCTGGGGGACAGATGCTGTGGAAAATCAGGTCCAGGGTAGTAATGGTAAGAGTGGAGGAAATGTCCAATTTCCCTTTGCCAGAGGACAGCAAGCTCCCTCCCCTACCTAGAGGCCATGCTGAGGCCTACCCTGAAAGGATGCCTTGCGAGTTGACACCTGCCCTCCTCAGGACCTGCTTCTACCTCTTTTGTGTCCTTATTTAAAAAGTTTTTTTATTATTTTTTATTATTTGGTCTTTTTTGAGACAGGGTCTCCCTGTAGCCCCAGCTGTCCTGGAACTCACTATGTAGACCAGGCCAGTTTTGAACTCACAGAGATCCACCTGCATCTGACTACCGAGTGCTGGGATTAAGGGCATGTGCCACCACACCCAGCTATTTTTTATTTTTATTTTATGTGTATGAGTGTATTGCCTGCATATGTGTAAGTGCACCCGTGTTGCACAATGTCCGAGGAGGTCAGAGAGGGTGTTGGAGCCCCTGGAACTGGAGTTACAGACAGGTGTTAGGAACCATGTGGGTGATGGGACTTGAACCCAGGTCCTCTGCAAGAATAGCCAGTGCTCTTAACCACTGAGCCATCTCTCCAGCCCCTCTCCTCTATGTCTTTAGACCAATGACTACAGTCAACTCTCAGCATGGTACCCAGGAGAGCTGCTAGCTCTGCTTGGAGAAATGAGATTTTTTTTTCTAAAAAGATTGCAGGCTCCAATTAATAGAAACTAAGAGAAGCTGAAGGACATAGCTGGGAATAGATATTGAGAGTGTTGTGTGGAGAAGGGGACAGAAAAGAAGACCATTTCTTAATTAGGCATCACTGTCTGTGGGGACCTAAAGGCCCCACCTTGCATAGGTCCGAAAGGAAGTTACTGGGGGCGCAGCCTGGCTTGCTTTGAAAGTCTGAAGAATACTTTTGCACTGCTGAGGAGTGCATGATCAGCACATGACCATCCTTAAGCTACACCCTGGGGGCGGCGGTTCCAGATGCCTTTATAAGCTTTGTAACACCTGTAATAAATGAGTCCCTGCCTGACTAGACTCCCCATTGCGTCTGAGTGTCCCAGGGTAATGGGGGCGGCGTGGGCTGGCGAACAGCATGCTTACTCATCCCCAATCATCACCTCCCTGGGGGTCGCTGGTTCGAACCCCTGGCAACTGACGCGCAAGGTGGTGCTCGAAGGAAGATGAAAAGAAAGAAGAAAGCAATAAGCCTGAAGATCTGGTGCTTGAAGCACTGAGAGATATGCTTAAAAGCAGGGGATTGGATCTGTCAGATCCAGTAGCTCAAAAGGTTTGGGCACAGGCTGTTCATTTGGCTCCCTGGCTACTTGGGGCTAATGTTTTTACTGGGGATACATGGGAACATGTGGAACGTCTAACTCGACAAAGGGAGGTTCAATTGGGGGTTGATCTGCCACTGGAGTTCTACCCTATTTTTTCGGCCTTAAAGGCATGTGTTCAGCCCAATAGCCTTAAGCCCTCGGCACCACCTCTTGATGAGCCTTCAGAAACCCTGGCATGGGAATCATGGAAGAGTTTGAGGAAGAAGGCAAAAATGCAACAGAAGTGAATCCAAAAGCAGCCAAAGTAACAAGCAGCACCTCGGGCATGCCCTGGCCAGCTTCAGGGCTTCCTGAAACCCATGAAAACCATCCCCATTTCCAGGATTCTGGCCCCGCTCAGGAGGCTTCTGTGAGGCCACAGGTAGAAGCACATCCTATTAATGTAAACCCAGGAGGCGTGCTCCCTGACCCCTGGTATCCCTGGGAGAAGAAGGATTTAAAGGAATTACAAAAGGCGGGGGCTGAGGATGGCCCAGGATCACCCTGGGTAGATACTCTCCTCCAAGTCTTGGCTCATCAGCAGTGTACTACAAAGGATTGGCTGGACCTCGCCAAAGCAGTCCTTCCTAGCCCTATATATATTAAATGGTGTGCCCTCTTTAAGGAGGAATGCAGGATACAGGCTGAGAGGAATGCAAGTGCCAA
>NW_008334092.1:727636-733530 GCF_000622305.1 Nannospalax galili | reverse complement strand
GAAGAAAATTGGATGAGGGGCCTACCGAATCCCCCCTTGCAGGAATTAATCAAAATCCTGGTGAACCCCTCTACGAGTTTATAGACAGAGTGGAGGAGAGCTTAAAACGAAAATTACGCCCAGGCCCATTGAGGGAGCAATTCATTAAACTCCTGGTATGGGGATGGAATGGATGCTGATCACAAGATAGCCTATGCTGGCCTTAAGAACAGGTCCATGGAACAATGGATAATTGCCTCCAAGGAGGTGGGAACCCAGAGGGGGCAAACCAAAGCCATGGCTGCTGTCTTACAGACGCAAACAGAGGCTCTGACCCATGCCTTAAACCAGGCATTTAATTCACTTAATCTGGGACAGCAGGTAACAATGGGGCCTAGAGAGATAGAAGGCCCATGTTTTGGCTGTGGCCAGACTGGCCATATTAAAAAAAATTGCCCTCAGCAAGAGAACTGGCCTAAGCCTGGAGGTGGGGTATCGAAAAGACCCCCATCTATGCCCTAACCCCGGTGTCGCAAAGGGCTCCATTGGCAGAAGGATTGTAAATCCATATCTGATATTGAAGGAAAGCCTTTAAACTAAGTGGGGGGCAGCCTCCAGCCCCGTTGACAAAAGGAGGACTTCCCCATCATCGGCTACATTTACAATGCCCTCAGGGAGGGATCAGGAGAGGAGAAAAACCTATGGTGAATTGGACAATCCCTATTATCCCTGGCGTAAGGCCCAAGATGGATCTTGAAATAGGCAGGAGGTTTCGCTGCCTAGTGGACACGGGGACTGATAGGACAATTCTTAGAAAGGAGGAGGTCCCATCACGATGGCACCTAGTTTCTGGGCCCCAAATCCTAGGTGTGGGAGGATACACCCCATCAGAGGAGGCTCGAGAATGGCTCACCTGGCAGGATGCAGATGGAGCTAAAGGGGAGGTGTGACCCCTGGTGGCGGCAGGGTTATCCACCAACCTCATAGGACAAGGTATTTTGGGGGACACACAGGCCTACATAACCACTGATAGCAAGGCCCTTTATGATGACCTTTTGGATCTTGAAGAGTCTGATAGGCTTCCTGAGTCAGCAACTCAAGGGTTGTCTCGCCGTATCAATTACAGGGGGGACCCAAAGAAAGAGCATCGGGTTCACCCCCAATTCTAAGGCCCACTGCCCTTCAGGTTCTGGCTATCCAGTGGTCCCCTGGGGCACCGGTGTGTGTGGAGCAGTGGCCATTGCCTCAGACAAAGCTACAGGCTTTAAAGGAAATTGTGCAGGAACAATTACGGTTGGGCCACATCCAGCCTTCTGTAAGTCCATGGAACACACCTGTCTGTTATATTAAGAAAGCCTCTGGCAAATGGAGAATGTTGCAAGATTTGCATAAAGTCAATGCTAGAATGACCCTAGTGGGTTCTCTGATAAAGGGAGGGGCACTAAAAACAGTAACTATGATAATCCCTGTCTTGGAGAACACTGCCAGACTGGCAGGAGGAAGCGGCCTGGTCATAAGTTCAGGCTCCCTGCTCTGTGGCAAAGAGTCTTGGTCAACAACCCTTAGCTCATCTCCTCGTCCTGAACAAATAACTCAGGTATCCTTAGCTAAGAGATTAGACCAAGTTAAAGATTTACTCCTGAGCTGAAAGCTAAATGTTTACCATGCTTTTAGCTCTGAGAGAGAAAACACTGTGACCAATAAATTACTGGGTGGGCATTGATAACCTTGAGTAAAGGTTTAAGAATCCTTCTGGTGCCAACAGATTAATGTCCTGTTTCTTTGTACCCTAAATCTTTGTATGTGACTGTCATATCCCACGTGACTGCTAGTTCCTTGGGATTTATAAAAACCATCTGAATTCTAAAATAAATCATCCTATTGGGAAGACACAGGTCCCAGAGTTTGACTCTGTCACCGATCAGACCCTCCGCCCTAAAGCCAGCAGGCCCCTGGCTAAGCAAAGCAAACCTGAGTCCCCACAACTGGCGCCTGAACAGGGACCTTCTCGGACCTCTGCTTTGCTGTGAACAGAGCAATTCTCCCCCCTTTGGCTGATTGGATCCCCTTGTCATGCTGGTTTGTAGGTAAGAGACAATTGTAAATATGGGTAATTCTCTCTCTCCAGGCCGGTCTCACTTCCAATCTATTCTTAAATGCATGCTAAAGTCTAGAGGAATTAAATGTACAAAAACGCAGATTAAGGCCTTTTTAGATATTACTATAGAATGTAATCCTTGGTTTCCTGCTGCGGGAACTATTGACTTGGAATCTTGTAAAAGAGTAGGAGACAATGTACAGAATTATCAAAAGCAGGGAAAGACTGTTCCCATCTTCTATTTCCCTCTCTGGTCTGCTCTTTGCCAGTGTCTCCAAATAGAAGAGGAACCCCTTCCCTCTGTGGCCCAGCCACCTCCACCTCTGCTCCCTCTCCCTGCCAGTCCTCCCTCCACAACAGCCCAACAGCAGGAACTTTCTCAGGCTGCTACTCAGCTGCTGGCACCTCCTCTGGGTGCTGTGAAGCTGCCTGCGCTCCCTCCTGCTGTGGCACAGCCTCTGGGAATGCAACCACTCACCTCTAATTCTATTAGAGAGGGGGAGGTGGCCCCCACTTTAGGATCTCTCCCCATGTCTCCGTGTCCCTCAGCATTGCCCATGTCATATGTTTCTTCTGCTTCGTCGTCTGTTTTTGAGCCTGAATCTTGCCTTCCCATGTTTCAAAACCTGCTCACAGGAGACACTTTCTCTAGAGAACCTCTGGCTCCCTTGCCATATCCATCCCCTCAGTTCTTTCCAGTTCACATCCCAGCTGGCCGTGTGGTAGCTGACAACCCTAAACTTAGAATGCATAGTGCTTTTGGCTTTGAAATGCTAAAAGCAATGCGCAAGGCAGTGATGGAAAACGGTATGCATGGTCCTTTACCATGGCCATCTTTGATCAGCTTAGCCATAAATTAGTCACTGCTTGGGACTTCAAACACCTCACCCAGGCTGCCTTGTCCCTGGGACAATGGCTACCTTTTAAGTCTAAATACTATGATGAATGCACTGCACAAGCAGCAAGAAATGCTCAAGCTAATGTTGATGTGACAGCTGACATGCTTAAGGGTGAAGGTCAATATGCTGATGCTGAGGCACAAAAGGTTTTACCAGCTCAATATTTTGATCAGGTGCGCCTCTGCGCCTTGAGAGCCTGGAGATCCATGCCGGATAGTGAGACAGCGAGAGTTTTACAACATAAACCAGGAGAACCAATTGGGATGTTATTCTTATTTCTGAGGACTACAATTCGCCAAAGAGAACACTCATTTTTATGACTCATATACACTCCCATACTGGATTACCTGGTCTGTTAGCTTCCTTAAATCAACAAACAGATAACCTAACCAAACAAGTAAATGTTGTGACTCCTTTATGCAGTAACCAACTCCTTCATCAGCCAGCAAAAATTGTTAAAAACTTTATATCCCCACCTTACTAAGGATCAAGCTAAAATTATAGTTAACAATGTCCTCAATGTGCTCCACTTCTTCCTTTAGGTCCCATGACTGGAGCCAATCCTCGTGGCCTATGGCCTAATATGATCTGGCAAACTGATATAACTCATATAACTGAATTTGAAAAACTTAAATATGTCCACTGTACAGTAGATAGAGAGACAACACAAATGCCTCAAAGATCAAATAATTAAAATAAAAACCGGGGAATCACCTATACCTGGGAGAACAGTACAGAATCCTCATTTCTTATTACACAGGTCTCTACTAACTTTAAATTCTTTTACACTAAATGATCAAGGAATTTCTCCAATGGCCAAGCACTGGCAGGGACTGACTGTCCCACAGCCCCTGCCGCAAGTACTTTGGAGGGACCCTGAGTCAGGACTGTGGAGCAAAACTCCAGCACCTCTACTAACAATGGGACGAGGATATGCTTGTGTCTTTCCAGAAAATGAATCCTCCTCCCATGGGCACTGCTTAGATATGTCAGACCACTCAACCGAAGCCCCCACAGCAAAGATGGCTGCACTGATCCTGGGGAAGCAGAAAAGGAGACCCCGCCAAAAGAAGATGCAGCCTCCTGTGACCTGGGGAATGACTCCCAGGAGTTGGGATGACGCCAGGGCCAAGATATCTCTAAATCTGAAGTTCTTGTTTGTGTTCTAACTATAATGACTGTGAATAGCGTAAAAGCTGAAACGTGGGTCATCAGTACTAATGTCATTAAAGTCTTAGTATGGGATGGAATGGATGCTGATCACAAGATAGCCGGTGCTGGCCTTAAGGACAGGTCCATGGAAAATGGATAATTGTCTCCAAGGAGGTGGGAACCCAGAGGGGGCAAACCAAAGCCATGGCTGCTGTCTTACAGATGCAAACAGAGGCTCTGACCCATGCCCTAACCCAGGCATTTAATTCACTTAATCTGGGACAGCAGGTAACAACAGGTCCTAGAGGAATAGAAGGCCCATGTTTTGGCTGTGGCCAGCCCAGCCATATTAAAAGAAATTGTCCTCAGCGAGAGAACCAGCCTAAGCCTGGAGGTGGGGTATCAAAAAGACCCCCATCTACCCCCTGTCCCCAGTGCTGCAAAGGGTTCCATTGGCAGAAGGATTGTAAATCCAGATTTGATATTGAAGGAAAGCCTTTATACTAAGTGGGGGGCAGCCTCCAGCCCCGTTAACAAAAGGAGGACTTTCCCATGAACAGCTACATTTACAATGCCCTAAAGGAGGGATTGGGAGAGGAGAAAAACTTATGGCTAATTGGACAGTCCCTATTATCCCTGGTGTAAGGCCCAAGATGGGTCTTGAAATAGATGGCAAGAGATTTCGCTGCCTAGTGGACATGGGGGCAGATAGGACCATTCTTAGAAAGGAGGAGGTCCCATCATGTTGGCACCTAGTTTCTTGGCCCCGAATCCTAGGTGTGGGAGGATACGCCCCATCAGAGGAGACTTTAGAATGGCTCACCTGGCAGGATGCAGATGGAGCTAAAGGGGAGGTGCAACCCCTGGTGGCAGCAGGGTTGTCCGCCAACCTCATAGGACAAGGTATTTTGGGGGACACACAGGCCTGCATAACCACTGATAGCAAGGCCTTTTATGATGACCTTTTGGATCTTGAAGGGTCTGATAGGCTTCCTGAGTCAGCAACTCAAGGGTTGTCTTGCCATATCAATTACAGGGGGGACCCAAAAAAAGAGCATTGGGTTCACCCCCAATTCTAAGGGCCACTGCCCCTCAGGTTCCGGCTATCTGGTGGTCCACTGGGGTGCTGATATGGGTGGGGCAGTGGCCATTGCCTGAGACAAAGCTACAGGCTTTAAAGGAAATTGTGTGGGAACAATTATGGTTGGGCCACATCTGGCCTTCTTAAGTCCATGGAACACACCTGCCTTTGTTATTAAGAAAGCCTCTGGCAAATGGAGAATGTTGCAAGATTTGTGTAAAGTCAATGCTAGAATGACCCTAGTGGGTACACCCTTAAGAGGGCTGCCTTGGATCCCTGCTATTTCCTCAGATTTATTTCTTATAGTTAGAGACATTAAAGATTGCTTTTTCTCTATCCCTCTACAACACCAGGATTTTGAAAATTTGCTTTCTCTGTACCTTCCACCAACTTTAAAACACCTGATGAGAGCTATGAATGGACTGTTTTACCCCAAGGTATGGCCAATAGCCCAGCATTCTGCCAAAGCTATGTGAAGACCCTTTGGGGGCCTGCTCACTTGCTGCCACATGACGCTGTGTACATTTATATGGATGGTATAATCTTGGGAGCTCCAAGCCCCCAACAATTAGAAGAGTTTATATAGGTTACTCAAAAATGTCTACAGATAGGTGGACTCCATGTATTCGCTGATAAAATACAGACTATTACTCCCTTTAAAATTCTGAAAACCATACTCTCTTTG
>NW_008334092.1:725903-727414 GCF_000622305.1 Nannospalax galili | reverse complement strand
AACTTGCCCGGTACATGCCTAGAAAAGATCTTGAGTTATGGGTCCTCCCTGGTGAGCCCCTGATGACATCCGTCCTTACACAGGATGGGAAGCCCCTTCAATGGGTGCATGCCTCTCTGGGAGGTGTACCACAGGTTTATACACCCATGGATCAATTGGCTGACCTGATTGAGAAAGGACATAATGTAGCTCTGAGACATAGCATAGACCCTCTTAAAATTGTTATCCCTTATCGGCTTAACCTGGGAAATTTGGACTGTCATTATGGCCCTCATAAATAGGTGACCTCCTTTTGTGCCCTCTGTTAGGATGCTCCCTTAGTAAAAGGGAGCCCTTAGTAAAAGCCTACAATGTTTTCACTGGCAGAGGCAGATTTGGAGCTGCAGTGGTAGTATACCTGGGGGCAGATGAAAAACCAAACAGATATGTCCACACTTGTGATGGCTCAGCTCAATTCAAGGAACTCATGGTCATTGCTTTAGCATTAGCAAAGGTAAGTGAGCCCATGAATTTGTTTTCTGACAGTCTATATGTAGTCAATCTTCTTCCAGGGCTATTAGGTTCTCATATCCGGTTGGATGGGAACCCCATTACTCCCTTGATGATTCAGACTCATATGCTCCTTAGAGAGAGAGAAGCCCCTATCTTCTTACAGCATCTTAGGAGGCACCAAGGATTGCCTGGGCTTTTATCCCAAGGCAATGCAGAGGCAGACAAGGTGGCTTCCACCCAGGTCCTGTCAGCAGGCCTGAATGAAGCTCAGGGGTTACATAACCTCCTCATGTAAATTGGCGTGGACTCCATGAGAGGTTTCCTCAAGTTCCCATCAAGGACCTAAAGAAGATTGTACATACCTGTAAGTCTTGTCAACCCTTTCTACAGGTAACGCCTCTGCAACAGCCAGGGGTAAACCCCAGGGGACTCAAGCCCAATTCCTTGTGGCAGACGGATGTCATACACTATGCTCCTTTTGGAAAGCTTAAGTATATTTTTGTGTCCATCAACACATTCTTACATGCCTGTTGGGGTTAAACCCCAGGGGACTCAAGCCCAATTCACATACCTGTAAGTCTTGTCAACCCTTTCTACAGGTACTGCCTCTGCAATAGCCAGGGGTAAACCCTAGGGGACTCAAGCCCAATTCCTTATGGCAAATGGATCTCACACACTATACTCCTTTTGGCTCTTTTTCTCCAGTGCTTTGCAACAATCAAAACCTACAGAAACAAAAAGGGGGAATAAGCCCCCACCAACAGTTGGGTATGGCCTTATTCACTATTAATGTTCTTAATTTTCAAAAAATTCAGTTGGAATCCTGGTTTCAGAAGCATTGGGGATGACAGGAGCAGAGACCTGAGGTACGGGTAAGGTGAAAGGACCCCATTACAGGGCAATGGAAAGGACCAGATCCATTGATAACCGTGGGTCGAGGGTTTGGGTGTGTCTACCCTATAGGAGATTCAAACCCCATATGGGTGCCTGTGAAAAACCTTAAGTGGGTAGGCCAGGAT
>NW_008334092.1:667340-725250 GCF_000622305.1 Nannospalax galili | reverse complement strand
ACTGGAGTGGGGCCTGGCTTGCTTTGAAAGTCTGAAGAATACTCCCGCACTTCTGAGGAGTGCATGATCAGCACATGACCATCCTTAAGATACACCCTCGGGGGGGGGGGGGTTCCAGGTGCCTTTATAAGCTTTTTAACACCTCCAATAAATGAGTCCCTGCCTGACTAGACTCCCCGTTGCGTCTGAGTGTCCCCGGGTAATGGGGGTGGCATGGGCTGGCGAACGGCATGCTTACTCATGCCCAATCATCACATCCCCGGAGGTTGCTGGTTCGAACCCCTGGTAACTGTCCTGGGCCTCAGCATTTACCACTCTGGCAAGGATACTTGGAGCTAGGCTGGTTTCTGCAGCCTTGGAGGGAAGACCGTCAGAGTCCACCAGGACACAGAAATGACTACACTAATTAAACTGAGGATCTGAGTAAATTATTGTTGCATAGATATAAAATTATTGTTAACTAAGTCACTGAAGAAGGTAAAAAGAGTGCTCAGGGGGCTGGAGAGATGGCTCAGCAGTTAAGAGCACTTACTGCTGTTCCAGAGGACTCAAGTTCAGTTCCCAGCATCTGCTGTGGGGAAGAGGCTCATCACTGCCTGTGACTCCAGCTCCAGGGAATCTGATACCCTCTTCTAGACTCTGTACCTGCACTTCACACATACACACACATACACACACACACACACACACACACACACACACACTTAAAAATAAATCTTATAGGAAGAAACGAATGGTGTTATCCCACAGGAAGTAATGAGGGTGCAGATACCACACCCAGGCTGGTGGAGGACAGCGTTAACAAGTTTAGAAGCTTAGAAGATGAGTTTCAAGAGACTGAAACTCAGCACTGACGTGTGGGGAACTGGTGCTACAGTGTTGGGAAAACTGCAAACTGGATTCAGTTGCTGCCAGGGAAAAGCACCACTGATGCCAGGGTGAAGAAACGTTTCTAGGACAACGCTTGAGGAAGAGGAAGCCGATAGGAAGAAGCAAGTCCCTTCTTCCTGATGCAGCTGTCCTAGCTCCTGTCCTGCACTCTTCGTTGGCAGAGCATTTCTGGAATCCACTGTAATCTCAGCACTCCAGCACTGCACAACATGGTACAGAAAGGGGGTGCAGCATTAAGAGGCAACACCTCAGCCATCAGAAAGACAGGTTACATGAAAGGGTGATGGAATGCATGACTGCCAACACCAGAGGAAGCAGTCAAGGGTCAGAGAGGTGAGCCTGCTAGAGGAAATGCATTCTTTAAAGCCAGAAGGCCCACCAGCTGCATGTGCTCCCTTAACTGAAGCCTGGCATCATGGAGCTCAACAGTGGCTGTCCACTCCAGGCTAGGAAGACAGAAGGAGAGGTTTCTGTGGTACTGATAATGGTGACAGAAGGACTCCAGAACAGCAGAAGCCAGGAGGTGGCACCTAACACATCCACGGCAATGTGGATGCTAGAAAGCCAGCCAGAAGCCCTTGCCCACAAGGAGCCTGTGATAACCAGGAGGTCCTAAACTGAGATAAATGGGCAGAGTGTTGTTGACCACTCTAACCAAACAGATCAAGAGCGTGCAACCTGAAGATCCCAGGGAGCCATCTCCATGGAAAATCACCACCACACTTTCCACGCTAGTCCTCAGACTCAGAGCCCATTGTTTGAAGAATTGATTCTGTTTGTGTTTGCTTGTTGTTTGTGTATTTGCCTTTATTTTGTATTTTGTTTTGCTTTGAGACAAGGTAGTATGCAACACAGACTTGCCTCAAACTTGCTCTGTAGCTCCTCTCCTCCTCCTCTCTCTACCTCCCAAGTACTGGGTTGATAGGCATGTGCCGTTGTTCCCAGTTTTATGCAGTGCTAGGAGTCAAACTCAGAGCTTTGTGCATGAAAGGTAAGCACTCTACCAACTGAGCCACATCCCCAGCCCTCACATGGGTTCCTTTTTTCTTTCTTGGTTTTTTGACACAGGGTCTATCTGTAGCCCCAGCTGTCCTGGAATTCACTATGTGGACCAGACTAGCCTCAATTGCGTAGCTATTAAAGGGATTAAACACCCGGGATTAAAGGTGTGTGCCACCACACCAAGCAGGGTTTCTTTTTTAAAAAGTATGTGCATGTATGTGTCTGTGTATATGTGCATGTGAGTGCAGGTGCTCTCAGAGACCAGAGGCATTGGATTCCCTGGAGCTGAAGTTACAGGTAGTTGTGAGCTGTCTGATGTGGGTGCTCAGGGCCTCAGCAAGAGCAGTATGTGCTCTTAACCACTGAGCCATCTCTCCAGCCCCTCACATGGGTTTCTTAATCTGTAAAGAAAGATCCATAATGGTAATAAGGTCAAAAGGAAGTGAGAGAGAGAGAGAGAGAGAGAGAGAGAGAGAGAATATGAAGAGAATAGGGTTGAAGTAATTCTGTGTTCTGCACTGAGTAGAGATTCAGCAGTGTCCTCAAGGATTTAAAGAATGCAGGGGTGGTGGCCCCCACTTTGTTCAACACGTTGGCTACTACAAAAGCACATTTTTTAAAAATATATTTTTTATTTATTACTTTTATTTTATGTGTATGTGTGTATTGCCTGTGTGTAGGTAAGTGCACCCATGTCATGAAATGCCCACAGAGGACAGAAGAGGCTGTCGGATCCCCTGGAACTGGAGTAACAGATGGTTGTTAGCTGCCATGTGGGTGCTGAGATTCGAACCTGGGTCTTCTGCAAGAACAACCAGTGTTCTTAACCGCTAAGCCATCTCTCCAGCCCCAAAAACACATTTTTAAGGTCACAATGAATCATTTCTGCTACCATACACTTAACCAAGCTGGACCTCACTTGTAGCTTGTGCCTTTTGTGGTAACTGGACTCAAATAAGCCAAGAAAACCTCTGCGTGTGGCCTGAAGTGATCGTTCTGGCAAATGCACTTTCCATGCCCCTCCCCATCCCTGTCCCTTTCCAACAGAGGCATGGTGTCACCTCAGGGCTATGATACCATTCCTGTTCCTTATGATGATGATTACATACAAATCTGACCTGAAGAAGAGGAAGCACAAGAATTATGAATGCCCTTTAAGACAAATGCAGGTGTTGCATGGCTTCTCCAGGGGAGATGTGAACAAACATCTATTCACCCAACATGGGGCACCAAGCACAGACCAAAGAAAATAAATCCACCCAAGCGTAACTTGGTGAACCAATGGGTCCAACTGGGGTTGCTTTCAGCAATATGGACAACTTACAGGCATTTATTCCATGTCCCTTAAGCAACTGCCTCAGGGACAGGCGGGGCCTTGTGAGCCATTTCATATGCTGCCTCATGAGTTGCCTTGTAAGCCTTCCTCTGTTTCTACGGGGAATGTGTGTGTACATATATGTATACATATGTGTGTGAGTACACACACCCATGCATACACAGAGACCAGAGGAGGACATCAGTGTCCTGCTCTATCATTCTCTACTTTATTCTCTTGAGAAAGAATCACTCACTGAACCTGGAGCTAGGCTGGCATTCAGCAAACCCCCAGCGATCCTCCTGCCTCCATCCCCTGCTTGGCCATTTCTAGCTTCTTACATGGGTGCTGGGGATACGAGTTCACGTCCTCCTGTTACACAGCAAACACTCTTACCCACTGAGACATCACCCCAGACCCAATAAACCCAATCTTGTGTCTCTTTAGGGTAATCATATTTCCTCTTATTTCAAGATGGCAATGGCCATGTCATGCTGGGAAGACAGTGAGAGGATGGGAGATAAAAGGACTCAGAGGTCTGACCCAGCAGTAAACTCAGGGGCTGAATGGTCCAGGACATGAAGTAACAGCCAAAGCAATGGACAAATAATTGGGCCTTCCTCCTCTTAGCACCACAAAGAGCCACTCGGTAGACCTCTAGATTGTAGAGACAGCATACATTTCATGTGGAAATACTGCTTCTACCCATTTATTATGGAAATACTGCCCCAATCCGCTTGCCGGACCCCATGTCATAGAAATATTCATAGTAATAAAGTCACATTATGGAGCCCTTGGCAAGCCCCATAGGGAACTCCAAGGATTCTAGAGTAAAAAGCACATGCTGTGTAGCCAGGAGTTAGTCAATATTTGAAAGCCACAACTTAACATTGCCTATAATAGATACTGAGCAGCTAACCATAGATAAACTGACCATGTAACCAGAGATTCCCATTGTATATTGTGTCTTTTCAGATCCACTGAACCACACAGTCAGGCAGATGCAACAGCAACCCATCAAAGGTTGGATGGAAAGCACAGGACCAGCAATTGCAAGTGAATTACACAAGTAGAATCAGACCCCCTGTGCTTCCACTGGCGCCTGCCCCTCAGTTCACACATATGAACTAATGGAGAGTCCTCTGACCAGTGAAACCACTTGGCCTTGGTTTCTGGAGAGACTAACACAAGATTGATGAAAGACTCTTGCTGCACTGCAGCCCCACTCAGGGGCCCTGAAGAATAGTGGTGAGGGGAGAATTTTTTCCCCAGGACACAGAATTTCAAGCAGTGTACCAAGTCACCAGCTTGATACAAAAAGAGAAGTGGTCTAAGGTCAGGACTCCTGGGTAGTTTGAATGGTTTGGCCTATTGCTCAGGAACTTGTAGAGCCAGATTTAAAAACTGCAGATGATAAGGACTAGAGAGATGGCTCAGCAGTTAAGAGTACTGGCTGCTCTTGCAGAGGACCTAGGTTCAGTTCCCAGCACCCACATGGTGGCTAACAACTGTCCATAACTTCATTTCCAGGGGAACCAACTCCCTCTTCTGGCCTCTGTGGGCATTGCATGCATGTGGTACACTTACATACATGCTGGTACTCATATACACAAAATAAATCATTTTAAAAGGTCTTAGAAGCACATGGGATGATCTCTGAGCAAAGATACAAAATGTGTGAATCTCTGTCCCATTTTATTGTCTACCAGAGACCCCTGGTTTAGCAAGCATTGAACATTCAGGCAGATGGAATGATTCATCTAACAGAAATGAACTCGCCTCACTCCTCAAACATCCTAGAGCGTGCCCAGCCTGCCTCTGAACCAAGAAGTCATGGTGGCAAGGACAGAAGCCATGTACGGTCCAACAACATGGACCTCATACCAACACTGATCAAGACATTACTACTACTAAGTGTCTCATCTGTCAGGGCAGATACAGGTTAAACTCCTGACTTGGTTCCATTCCTCATGGAGAACACCCAGCCACACAGCGAGGGCTCAATTCCACTGGACCCAAGTGCCCTGTGGAAGGACCATGGCTCTTGTAGGACTTCCTGGGATTGCTTTAGAATGGCCTTCTCTGTCCGCAGTGTCTTGGCTAGCACCACTCTCCAAGCGATCCTGCAGAGCATGACCATGGAGGAAGCGGGCACGTGACCAATATTCACTGGTTCAATGATATACCATGTCAACTACCAGTTGCCATCATGAGAAAATGCTGAAATTAGCCCTTGAAGGCATTGCTAAAGTGACACCTGGAAGGTGGGCTTGACGAGCTGTCTTTAATGCATTTGCATCTCTTGAGCCAACAGCACTGTGTACAGCTGAATCCCTGAGAGACAGAGTACAAAGGTCTGTAAACTAAGAAGGGACCCTGTCACCTTTATTCCTAATGGCCGCTGATGCTTCCTATCTCCAAAGCTTCCATCTCTGTTAGACTAAAATCCTGTGGGGTGGGGGGGGCACTTGCACCACAGGACTTGGTAACAGCTTAACTAAACTTAAAGTTCCATCTACCCCTGGCAATTTGGGACTTCTTATGCCAGTGGATCAACCAGTAAAGAAAGGAATTCTGACACAGGCAGGTTAAATAACCCCTGCTGGCCCAGGTGAGGGGTGTCTAGCATAGATGGTAGAGAAGATGATGAGATGCTTGGTTACAGAGAAGGACCAGCTATATAACAATGAGGGCTGGAGGTTGTCCCATTCTCTCTCCTGTTCTCCTCCTCCTCTTCCTCCCGTTCCTCTTCCTCCTCCTTCCTCCCCCTCCCCCCCACCCCGGCTTTAAACAGAATCTCATATAGCTGAGGTTAGCCTTGAAATTGCTAAGTGGCTGAGAATGACCTTGAACTGATCCTTCTGCCTCCACCTTCCAAGTGCTGAGATTACAGGTTTGTGCCACCAAGCATGACTTATGCAGGACATCGAACCCAGGATTTCATGCATGCCAGGCAAGCACTCTCTCAACTGAGTCACACCTCCAGTCCTCCTCCCTCCTCCTCCTCTCTCTCTCTCTCTCACACACACAACATACACACACACACACACACACACACACACACACATGTGCACAGGATCTTATTATGCAACCCAGGCTGGCCTCACAGTTCTCCTGCTTCAGTTTCCCTAATGCTGAGATGTCGGGTATATGGCATCAAGCCCATCCCCTCTTTCTCTTCCTTTTAATGAATTGTGAACAGACACCGTCTTGAAGAAGCAGTGACAAGCCATAGACTTCCTGTGAGTGTGACTGAATCTCAGCAAGTGCATGAGGAGAAACTGTAACAAATATTGTCACTGCCCTGCCCTTGTCATTCAAATCTGTCCAGTGCATTCCCAAGACTTCCAACTGCCAACATCCGCATTGTAGCTGAGAGTTTCCCCCCAAGAACTACTAACAGCTGACTGTTGTTGGGGAGCAATCTCACACTCAAAGATGACGAATGACTACCCAGGCTCCCAGGTCTTCTGGGTGGGCTAATTCTGAGGTAACTGTTTTGTACCCTTGCCCAGCATTCCCTGAAGGATTACTTCCAGCTGCCTCCTGTTATAAGAATATGCCCTTCCTGGCATCACTTCCCTACATCCCTTTTGATGCTATTCGCACTTTCCAAATAAACTGTCTTTACTGGAGTCTTTATCTCAGTATCAGCTCTTGAAAGAAGCCATACTAAGACATACTGGGTTCAAGGACTCTGCCTTGAGAAGCACTGGTTTAGAGTGAACTCATTGCTATTTTAAAAAATCTCTCCCTCCCTCCCTCCCTCTCTCCCTCCCTCCCTCTCTCCCCCGCACCCTGCTTCTCTCTCCTCCCTCCTCCTGTATGGTCGAATATATTACATGTGCAAAAGGTCTATAAGGATATAATCCAAGTATTA
The DNA here is from genome assembly GCF_000622305.1 of Nannospalax galili. Classification (NCBI taxonomy): domain Eukaryota; kingdom Metazoa; phylum Chordata; class Mammalia; order Rodentia; family Spalacidae; genus Nannospalax; species Nannospalax galili. Next base: position 718,162 of record NW_008334092.1, on the reverse strand, counting down.
ACAATAGACCTTTCTGATGGTGGAGTCATGAATATTTTAAATTTCCTCTTTGCTCTTTCCTCTGGTTTGTTTTCACACAGCAGTCACTGCACATCAGAAGCTATTTTTAATTGGCAATTAGGAGATCATTAGTGAGCTCAGTGGAGTCGTGGGCTGGCACATGGCAGGGAGGAGGTACAGACGAGTCTGTCAAGAAGCTGGGCTAGAGGAAGGCAAGCAAGGGGTGGTAGCTTTCAGTGGGGGAACTGTGGAATGACTGTTAGGAGAAACTTGAGCATGTTTATAGGCTGAGGAAAAACAGCCAACGGCAAGGAAGGAGATGAGACGGAAATAGAAAGTCAAGAGTGGGGTAATTGGAACAGTCCAGTCTTAGAGGTGGTCAGAAGGGGTTAGAGCAGAGCCCAGGGGGACAGAAGGCCAGCCTTGCCCTCTGAGGCCAGAGGGAAGGAGGGTGAAGGAGGTTGGATGTGTGTTCACTTCATCCAGGGCTTCTTTCACACAGTCTCATGTCACATAGCTTTGCATTTCAGTACACACCCTGGTGGGCTTGAGGGGGTTAGAAATGGAGAGGTCCTCGTGGAGGAGCTCTGTAAGATCCCCCGCTGCCGAGAAGCAACTGGGTTTCTCCCTCAGTCACAGAAGTCAGGAAGGCTTTGGCTGCTAGGGAAGAACTGAGAGGGAGCCCACCTCAGAATGATCCCACAGGGAGGGCTCAGAAACTGTAAGACCACTTGTATACTTGCAAATGGAGTGGAAGTCAAGACTAACAGGGAGCAGAGATGCACCACAATGGAACATGCTCGGAGATGAAGAAGCAGGTATTGCCGACTTGCTTTGGTTTTACACAGTCAAAGTCACCTATGTGGAGCTGCCTCAAGCCTTCCATAATATAACAGCATGCAAGTCAGTTCCAGACCCTAGAGAGCTGCTCAGACAGCATTCACCCTCGGCTGTCAGTGGCCTGAGTCAATGGTACTTAGATGGAAGGGACGTGGGTGTTGGCACTTTTACTGGTAGACGCTGTTACGCATAACTACTTTAAATACAGCTTGATCTTATTATTCATAGTAGTTATGTTCTATAAAGTCGCTGCAAAAAAACTGAATTAGTAAATACTGAGTCATTGTCCTGAGAGGAAACACGGGGCCCGGTTCCTGCAAGTCTCTGGGCACATTTTCAGCCACTGATCAATACATAACTTCATTTTATGCATGTTTCGGTTTAAAGATACTTTATTTAAAATATACGGTCATCCCTCAAGATCCTTGGGGACCCCTTCATCAAACCAAAATCCTTGGGTGCTCAAACCCATATGAAGTTACATTGTATTTGTATATAACCTACACACATCCTCCCATAGACTTTAAATCATCCCTAGGTTACTTATAGCACCTGCCATAATGTAAGTGATACGTGAACAGTTTTAGACTATACTGTTTAGGGGAAAATGACAGTTTAAAAGTCTGTTCATGTTTAACACCAATGCAATTATTTTTTCAAAGATCTTTGATTAAGAGTTGGTTGGATCTACCTGTACAAAACCTACAGACAGAGATTGCTGATTCATAAACATTAAACTCACAGATAACAGTGCTATAGCTTGTGTCTAAGCAAAGCTTATTGAACACACAAATTTTCTTCCTAAGGTACATTATAGCCTTCTTGAATTTAGGGACATTGAGTAGCATTTGAGTGGTAGGCTTGGAACCATTTTAAATAGCAAAATCACCAAGAAAAAAAAAAGCAAAAAACTGAAAAGAAGAGTTGGCACTAAGTAGGTTGCAAAAGGGGATACTTGCTTATACTATGAGAGCTGAAATAGAGAGAGTGTCTGTGCTTCATCTAGAAAGGGACCTATAAGCAACTCAAAATTTCCACCTCTCTGTCCACACATAACTGCAAAAGTATATCAATTATTGATTTGGGGGCCACATGAAAATTTTGAGTAGGTGAATTTACAAGCCTGAAATCTACAAATAAAGAGGCTCAATTACACTTTTATTTTTCTGATTATAAAGTTAATATAATAAGCAGAGCTATATAATACAATCCCAGCCCATAGCTGAACAGTTAGTTACATGACTGTGCAGAATTTTTGTTATGAAAATCAAGCTTGTGTGTATGTGTAAGCCTACAAGTGTTCATGTCTAAGTGTCTATATATTTGGGTCTTCCTTTTTTTATTTTTCCTTCCTGAAAACTATATTTTACAGAGCTTCCCATGGGAAAAAAATCCTAATGTTTCTTAGGTTATGAATGGAACAAGTAGCATACACTGTAGTCAGGATCCCTAAGTCTCAGTTCAGACCATTTGTTCACATCCAGGGCAGTGGGCAGTTCCATTCTACCTGGTTATTCAGAAGCCCAGGTTCCTTCCATATCTTTGCTCTGTCAGTCCCTTGGAAGGACTACTGAAGCTGGCTCCCTAGCACATCTGTGTTCCAACTCAAGGGGAGAGGAAATGGATCATGGAAGAACAAAATGCTGATTTTTATTTGTGATCTATTGGAAAGAGCTTAGTTACAAGGTACTGTAAGATAAGCTGGGAAATTCAGTTTCTAGCAGACCAGCCAACTCTTCTAACTGCTACTCTACACCAAAGAAGAACAAGGAGGAAGGATTCTGATGAAAAACTTGCGATTTCTACACCTGTATTTTTTTATTATTTTTATTTTATGTGTATAAGTGTATTGCCTGCATGTAAGTAAGTGCACCCATGTCCTGCAATGCCCATGGAAGACAGAAGAGCCTGTCGGATCCCCTGGAACTGGAGTTATGGACAGTTGTTAGCTGCCATGCGGGTGCTGGGATTCAAACCCGGGTCTTCCATAAGAACAGTCAGTGTTCTTAACCACTGAACCATCTCTCCAGCCCCTCTACACCTGCATTTTTATGGACTTTGGGGTCTTCCTTTGCAAAATGGAGATAATGACCTATACTGGTTAAGACTGCTTTGAGACTCATATGTAATAAAATATCTCTCCTGAGCCTTATAATAAGAATTTCTCCTTGTTTCTCACAGACTATAAACTTCACAGGATATTCCATACCCCTTGTAAAAGGCCTGTCTAAAGTCAGTATCAGTAAATACATGTTGAATAATGAAGCTTTTATCATTTCTCTTCCATTGCTTCAATCATTTAGATTCTGCTCTGTTTGTCAAAAGAAGGAGGTATGTGTGTCAGTATATCAGGAGGGATTCCTTCGGTTGCCAAGGGAAAGTCTGCCACCATTAAACTTGCTTAATAAGCAAGCCATAAGATAGACCATCTATATCTAATAGTCCAAGCTCTCCATCAAGGCAGTAGCTCCTCTTCCTTACAAGCCCTGGGCCCTTCACTCTCCTTCATGTACTGGTTACAAACTCAACAACATGTTTACTCCGCATGTGAAGAGATTGTTTCCAGACATCTCTCCTCCTTAGTCTTTCTCTTTGGTTTTACAAGCAGACTCAATGAACCCATCACTAACAAGAAGGATGCAACCTCATGATGGACTTGGACCAAGCACAACTCACTCCTGGAGCTGGGCTGGGTTTTAACCTTCCTGTGGTCACATGGGAAAGGGACCCATTTGAATAGAATCCAGGCTCTGTGTGCAAGGAAAGATCAAGAAATAGTTGTCTATTGAGTCACCAACCTGTTTCTGGCAATGATGAGACTAAGGTCAAATGCAGGTGTGATGGAGGACATGCAAACAGCCAAGAATTAGACATTGAGTTCTTCCTTAAATTGCGTCTCAATAAAATTTAACTCTGGTGAAGAGGCAGAAGCTGTCGTGTAGTTATCTCCTCCGACTGAAGAAGCATTTCCTCCTAGAAGGAGGGGGAAGCTCATAAGGCTCGGCAAGTAAACAAAGCATGCAAGGCATTAGGGAGAGGAGATGCTCAAGCTTGCTGAGCGGCCCCCGCAAGTTGTACAGGGAACTCTAGCGATGGAACTTTCATGAGTTGTCACTCATGCTGAAGTGGGTTCCTCAGTGATGCAACTGCCTTTGAATCACCCATGCTTCTGTAAGTAACCCCAATAAACTCATTGGTTCACTGTACCATAGCTGCCCCGTCTGGGGTGAATAGATTTTTGTTCATGTCTCTGCAGGAAAAGCCATGCAACATACCCTCAATGCCTTCCCTGTCACTCCCTTATCCAGCCCATCACTACATTTCATAGTGTCAACATTTTCAGTCCTCAGGCCTGTCTCCTGACTCACAGTCAGGCGCCAAGCTCAGATCTGACCCCCTGCAGGCACTAGGACAATAGCAACCTCCCTGGGGCCCAGTCTCCTTCCTCCTGCGAGTCACAGCTTTGCTACTGCCGCTCACCTGCACACTTTTATTTGTGCCCAGCATTGCACATACGCAGATACATGGGAAAGGGTCACGACCTTCACTGTACCCACCATATAATGAGCATCTTTGACACTTCATGAAACCCAAGTGGAGCCAGGTCATTTCCCAGCTTGAAAGCTCAATGCTGTCAAGAAATTCTTTACTAGGACCCTATCCCTTTCCTATCACCCAAACCTCTTCCTCGCCCCACCCCAACTGTGTAGAATAACTTGCACTTCCCCCAATGGGCTCGTCCCTTTCATGCCTCTATGTGTTCACACACACACACCACACACACACACAGAACAATGCAGAAATGTTTGACGGTTGAATGGCAGGAATCCCTGCAGCTAGACATGAGCCAGGGCTCTCTCCACACTCTTCCTACAAGTGCTCACATAAGAAAGTGAAGAGGTGGGGCTGGAGAGATGGTTCAGGGGTTAAGAGCACTGGCTGCTCTTGCAGAGGAACTGGGTTTGAGTCCCAGCACCCACATGGCAGCTAACAACCGTCCATAACTCCAGTTCCAGGGGAATCCAGCGCCCTCTTCAGGCCTCCTCCAGCACTGCACAACACAGATGCATTTACACATATGCAGGCAATACACTCATACATGCAAAATAAAAATAAATATAAAAAAAAGAAAGTGAAGAGGAAATAGGCCGAGGTTTTAGGAACTTGCTCTCAGCCATCAGGGCATTTCTGCAGTTTTATCGTTATAATCTATGCAAACATTGTGCTCTGTGCAGACTGCACAACGTATTCTTATCTTAAGGCTCAGTATTATTTTTCTCAAATCAAATTAATGCTGAAGAGAGACGCTCCTGGTGTAGCTTCTATTATGCATTTGCTGTCCTCCTCGCCCTCTGCCTCGAGGCCTCTAAGCAAGACCTGGATGCTACACAGACCCCTGCCCCTCCACAGGAACAACAGCTGGCTTTCTTGTCCCTGGGGGCAGGAGGATGCTGGAGGCGGGGCGGGGTCTGGAGCCTAGAGGCCACGCCCCTCCCCCGCCCGCTGCGGGGGCGGAGCCGCCCAGGTCCCGCCCGCGGGGGCGGAGAGGGAGCCCGGGCGGCTGGCGGCTAGGTTAGGCTGGTTCCGGGTTGAGAGGCTGTGCTGGACCGAAGCGGTGGCCGCTGAGCCGACGCGGGTAAGGTGCCGTGCCCGGCCGGGATCTGCAGCCGGGACCGGGCAGCTGAGCGGGCCGGCATCCCTCCTCTGCTCCGCTGGGCACAGCCGCGGGGCGGCTCGGTCTGGCTTCTCCTTCCCGCAGAATTCCCCATCCCCAGCTTGTCCCCCTCCCCCAGCTGCCGGGGTCCGGGGATTTCAGTCCCTCTGTGGACTCCGCCGCCCTCCCGGATCTCCTAGCAGCACCCATCCCTTTGGACTGTCGGGGCCTCCAGCATCTCCGCGCCGGGAGCCCCTTCCCTCGGATACCCTCGGCCTCTCCCCTCCAGCGCCCATCGCTCGGAGCGGTCCACTACCTCGACACGGTCCTCCCGGGCTCGCATCCCGGGTGGCCCCCACGCCGCTCCGAGTCCCCGCGCCCCCCGCGTCAGGGACAGTGCTCCCCGGCGGCGGCTGTTTGTGTCCCCGAGGGCCTGGTCCCTGGGTGCCGCCCCCAATCGCGCCGCGCTCTCTTGACCGGCCTCCCGGGCTCCCCTCCGCGCCGCCCGCGGCGCCATGGCATGCAGCCTCAAGGACGAGCTGCTCTGCTCCATCTGCCTGAGCATCTACCAGGACCCGGTGAGCCTGGGCTGTGAGCACTACTTCTGCCGCCGCTGCATCACCGAGCACTGGGTGCGGCAGGAGGCGCAGGGCTCCCGCGACTGCCCCGAGTGCCGCCGCACGTTCGCCGAGCCCGCGCTGGCGCCAAGCCTCAAGCTGGCCAACATAGTGGAACGCTACAGCGCCTTCCCGCTGGACGCCATCCTCAACGCGCGCCGCGCCGCACGCCCCTGCCAGGCGCACGACAAGGTCAAGCTCTTCTGCCTCACCGACCGAGCGCTGCTCTGCTTTTTCTGCGACGAGCCGGCGCTGCACGAGCAGCACCAGGTCACCGGCATCGACGATGCCTTCGAGGAGCTGCAGGTGCGTGGCGGGCCGGGCCCAGCTAGACCGAAAGCCGGAGGGGCGGGGCTGCTGACAGGGGGCGGGGCCGGGGGCGGGGTCCTCGGGCATCTGGATTTGAGAGTGATCTGGGGTGGGAGACCCGTGCCTTGGACGGGATGTTGGGGACAAAGAGGATCAGAGCCGGACCAGGTACTGGCTGAAGCCGGGTGAGGTATCAGAGCCACCGGGAGAGGGCAGGGTCCCTGTCACAGATAGCCCTCAGCAGGACTGCACTGATGCAGACACCGAGCTCTGACAGGTTTGGGGACACTGTGGGATGCGGCATACCAGGTGTTCATCAGGACCTAGAATGTGACAGGGCTCCGTTGTGCCGGGCAGATGAGGGTTAAGCCCAAGATGAGCAAATTACCCAGAGGACAAGTTTAAGTGCCAAAAGTTAAGTCAGGATGTCTGAGGGGTTAAGATTGGGATCAAGTTCAGATAATACAAGAACTATTTTTGGATTAAAATCAGAGTAGGAACCAATTGAAAGTGGAACCAGGAATTGAAGATTCAAGATTTGGAAACTTAAGGCCCAGGGAGGATTGGAGAAGAAGGCAGGGGGCAGGGCTCTAGGAGTCTCTAGGGACTTTTGATGACCTCTTTGGATCTATCACCCACATCAGAATCTTTGAAGACTCAGTGGAATACAGTCAACTTTGGGCTGTAACTAGTCTCCTTTAAACTGTAACTAGTCTCCCCTTTGTCACTGGCAAGAGGGCCAGACCCTACCCAACTCTCAAGGACCCACTTAATCATCTCCCCAACAAAGCCTTCCTCAAGCTCCACTGACCAAAAAAGAATACAGAGAGAGAGAGAGAGAGAGAGAGAGAGAGAGAGAGAGAGAGCTGCATTTTCCTGAATGTCCTCTATCAGTAAGTATAGGGGGTATTTATTTATCTATTTATTTATGTGTATGAGTGTTTTGCCTATATGTATGGATGTGCACCACATGTGTGCTTGATGCCTGCAGAGGCCAGAAGAGGGTGTTGGAGCCCTTGAACTGAAGTTCAGATGACTGTGAAACCACTGTGGGGCCGGGAACTGAACCTGGGTCCTCTGCAAGAGCAGCCAGTGCTCTTAACCCCTGAGCCATCTCTTCAGACACGTTGTGGTGTTGTTTGTTGATTCAAGGAAGCATTCCAAGCTGAGCTTTATTTGGACAATATTGTATACTTCCCATATTCTCTCCATTGGAGAATTCTCAGTGTACCTTTGCCTGCTAAAGGCTTGGGGAAATTTGTGGGAAAGAAACCTACTTTAATAAATAAAATGATTCCCAAGCTTGTTTAAACTTGGAATCCTTTTCTCAAGCCAAGCCATTTGAACCCAATAATTCCATTTCCATGGCTTTGGGAAACCAGTCTAGTAGTCAATTAAATATGGACAAGGATGGACTTATATTTGGCACATTTATAGTCCCAAAGCCTAGCACAGGCTTGGCCCACAGAACATATCAATAAAAGTTGAAGAATGAACAAATGAATGAATGAATGACCAGCCCTGGCCTAAGCTGGCCCAAACGTGGAGACTTCAGAAGTGGAAGATTTTTTGCTAAAAATTGATGAAAATAGAGTAAGCCAACTTGGGAAGCAATGAATTCTCTGTCCCTCAAGATACCTAATCAGGAACCAAATTACTGCTTTACTCTGTGTTGTAGGGAGTCCTAACTGCTCCCCCCACCCCACATATGCAAATATCTGTGTTAGCTTGCACCTAGAAGATTTCCATGGAGATAAACATTGGCCACCTCCTGGTCCCTTTCATCCCAAAACATAACTGACCCCCTTCTAGTCCAGGAGGTCCTGTGAGAGGTGGAGCAAAAATCAGAGGTTATGTGAGATTGTACAGGGCCAACCTTGTCCGTCCACCCCCAGAGCCACTCCTGCTAGGTGCTGGCATTCCCATCTCCCCACCTGTGAAACTGTACAGACAGGGGGGAGGAGGAGAGAACATTTGGCAGGACTGAACACAGGGGTGAGAATTTAAAGGGACCCTGAAGTCATCTGTCTGACATCGTCAGTCTACAGATATGGAAACTGAGGTCTACAACGGCACTTTGACTTATCCAGAGCCACACCAGCAGGCAGGGAGATGCCAGGACTAGAGAACCCAGCCTGGCCTGGGTGGGATGCCTCCCCTAGCACTCACCGTTTCTCCTTCCAGGCTGACTTGCTGAAGTCTGCTCCAGAACCTTGGTTCACCTGTCTGTAGACTAGGAAATCTGAATTCTGTGCCTGGGGCTTTGTGCTCTATTTGAAGTGCTTAGCACAGAGTAGGGGTAGTGGGTATTCCCACCCTTCCTCCTCCTGAGCACTTAAGTGCCCCACCCCTCCCGCCGGAGGAGGGATGCTTTGGTGACCCCTTTGGACTTAGCCAGGTGGTAGCGGAGAAACTTGCCTCCCCTTAGGGAGGATATGCTCAGAGGTGGAGTCAGGCCTTGCTCTATCCCTATCTGCCTCTCCCATGTCCCTGCAAAGCAGGCTCATTAACTATAGATGCACTAGGAAGAGGCAGCCCCCGCCCTCATGCAGCTGGGGGCTGCTGGAGCTGGTGCTGGGGCCCCTGTCCTGAAGAATGACAGACTGAGATGGTGAAGTACAAGGCTCACTTGACAGATGGGGAACTGGTAAAGGGGGAGGAGAGGACTTGCCCAAGGCCTTGAAGCTGAAGGAGGCAGGCTCTTTCACAGCTAGAGTCTCCAGACTCCCTATGAGGCAGCTGGACTGCAGCCTTTACCTTTATTCTATATCTTGTAAATAATAGAGTGGGAAGATGAAGGGCTCTGTCTCTTGCTCAGGCAGCTGTATCTGGCTCTTCCATTTACTGGCTGTGTGACCTTAGGAAAATGGCTTGTTGTCTCTGAGCCTCTAGTTCTTCACTGAGGACATGACAGTAATAGAGGTAGCTTTAAATAAGATAATGTTTACAAGAACTTGGTGCTGAACTGGGGTCAGTAAGTGACACTCAATAAATGGCAGTTATAGTATATTACATCATGCTTAGTATTAATGACATTTAAGGCCTGATAATTTTTTGCTACACAGGATATTGTAAGAAGTTTAGTGGCACCCCTGGGTGCTACCCACTGGATACCAGTAACAACCCCCTCCTTCAAGTTATGGAAACCATAAAATTTCTCCACAAAGCCTGGGGATGTAGCTCAGTTGGTAGAGTATCTGCCTAGCAGGCATCAAGTCCTCGGTTTGGTCCCAGTACTAAATAAATTGGGCATGGTAGCACACACCCATAAAATTATCCCAGGACATTCCTAGGAAGGGTGTCATGAGGGTTAACTGCTCTTGATGAAAAGTGCCTAGAATTGTGACTTGGTACCATAGACCAGCATAATTCTTGCACATCTTTATTCTAGTGGTAAGAGTTACATAAGAAGTGGGGCAATTTGATATAAAAAGTGAAATCCCCCATCCCATCTGTGAATAAGCATGACTAGAATTACTGCAGAGTTGTATAGAAATTCTCTCTCTCTCTCTCTCTCTCTCTCTCTCTCTCTGTGTGTGTGTGTGTGTGTGTGTGTGTGTGTGTGTGTGTGTGTGTGTGTATCTTAATGGCATCCCTTTTTTTCTACTACCTGGACCACAGAACAAAAGGGAGGAGTCCATCTCCAAAGGGTATGGAGCTTATGAGCCCAGGGCTGCCCACAGCTGACCTTGTACTGCCTCACATCATCTTTGTAGCACCTACTGTGCATGCTGTTGTGATTTGAGGAGACAGGCTCACAGAGGTAGGGTGTGTGTGTGTATCTTAATGGCATCCCTTTTTTTCTACTACCTGGACCACAGAACAAAAGGGAGGAGTCCATCTCCAAAGGGTATGGAGCTTATGAGCCCAGGGCTGCCCACAGCTGACCTTGTACTGCCTCACATCATCTTTGTAGCACCTACTGTGCATGCTGTTGTGATTTGAGGAGACAGGCTCACAGAGCTAAGTGATAGTGTCAGAGGTAGGACTTGAGACCAGTCCAATTGGACCACATGCAACCTCTGCACTGCCTCTGAGGCCTGGAGGATTGTCTCCTACCCACCCTGCCTGTCTTTGTATTGAAAGCACTTAGCATAGTACCAGACTAGGGACACAGTCTGTTGGTGCCAGCTGACACCCCCAAAGGCAGGTGGCTGGGATGTCGCTCTGATCAAGCATAGCATCCGGCTCCCTGGCCATCTCAGGTTCCTCACCCCCAGAGAGGGGATCCAATTCATCTGAGTCACCCCCTCCAGGCCCCATGTGATCACTGGAGCCTTTCCCAAGGCGTGCTTTATGCCAACAAAGACAGCAGGGCCGGGCCTTGGATGGGAGCCTGACAAGCTGGGCATGGTGATCCAGGACCAAAGGCAGCCCTGGGAGGGAAGAGCAGGTGGGAGGCTACAGGGCTCAAATGTTGGCTCTGACTTTTCCCAGCAGGATGGAAGGCCTGGCCTCTTCTGTTCCCTTTTCCTGATCTGAGAAATGGGAATCAGAGCAAGACTTTCCACCTCTGTGTAAAGAAGGATAGTCACTGATTGTCCTGAGAGGTGACAGGCACAAAGATGCCGGTCAGGGAGACAGATGAGTTGTTTCTGTAGGGAAGTGGCCTCTGAGGTCACATTTCCCAAGAAGAGACAATGTTTATGGGCACATAGCAGCCTCGATGGGGTAAGGCTGGCCTCTTTGCTTCCATCTTTGAAGGTGTCTGGGTAATCAGGAATGCCCAGTTCAGCCCAGCAGAGCTCAAGCCATGATGTAGCTAGCGTTGAAGGTTGAAGTTGGGGGTGCGAGCCATTCATTTTCTGGAAATGAAGCCATCTGATGACAACTCTGAAGAGTAAAGTGGGCCGCTTTCGATGTGCGCATGATGGGCATGTGATCACTCACAGCCCTTCTTCCTACCCTGGCACCCTGAGAGGGGAGAGGATCAGCAACATTTTTCAGGCAAAGCCCCTGAGACTGGGACACTGGGAAACTTGCCTGAGACCTCAGGACAAGCAGGAGGAAGAGCTGCAATCCAGAGCTTCCTCACCGGCCCTCTAACTGCCTCAAGGAGCAACTGAAAGAGCAAAGTCCCAAGACACCCCCTCCTCACTTTAAAAATAGGGCACAGTTCAGTGCCTGCTCATTCCAAAGTGCTTTGACAGCTTCACTGAGCGCCCCACCTTGACCTCTGCTGAACACAGAGGGTGGGTGTGGAGGGTTGGAAAGGTTCAGTTTTAGGTTCCAAGGTTAAGTGAAATATTTTTTCTGGCAACACTCCTATGTGGGCACTGAGAGTTGAGCTGGTGTTAAGCCCAGGACAGAATTACCTGAGCCCACCTTTGCCATGGTCCTGGGAGACAGGCCCCCTCATGGTAGGTAGCTAAAATGAGGTCTATCCAGATCACTGAAGGGATCCAGGTCAGAGCAGAGCAAGTGTGAGCAGAGGGAATGACTGTACCCACAGCCTTGGGCTAGGTGCACACTGGGACAGGACAAACCTCTCTCATGTCCCTCTCTCCTTTAATGCTCACAGCGACCATTGCCCCCATTTTACAAATGATGAAACTGAGGTTTAGAAACTGTGTAGGTCCCACAACCAGTAAGTGAAGTTAAAACTTGAACTTGGGTCATGAGTATGAGTGGGGGCAGGCATGGGGGTATGGGCGCCTGTTATGGAGGAAGGGTGTAAGGATGAGAAAGAGGCTTAACTTGCTCAGGATGAGCTCTGAACACAGATGTGGTATGTACACACACACACACGCACACACACACACACACACACACACATTTGTGCACACACAGAGAACTTGGAGCTGATTCTGGAGATTCTGGGTTGCTGAGCAGGCTGGTGTGGCCCATCAACTCTGCACCCAGGACAATGTGCATGGCTGGTTGTGGGAGGCCCTGGGATTGGGGAGCGACCAGGTTGTCAGGGACTATGAGGCTCCAAAGGGGACAGGGAGAATTTGGGCTCAAAGACATTGATGACAGAGAAGAACTCATGTCTTTCAGGAGAAACAGGAGCAACGAGGTGAGGGACTAAGAGGATGATGGAAATAGGAAGCAAGTCTACACTGCCCTATTAAGATTTCTGGGTGGGAGAGGGAGCAAGCCAAGTTCAGGCCTACTCTGTGCCAGCACAATGTCGGGCCTGTCACAGTGGCATCTCAAACCACCACCCTGTGAGGGCTTCTGCCTTCCTTTTCCAGACAAGACTCTTGGAGCTGGGTCCTGGGAGGGGAAGAAGTGGTTGTGAAGGCCAGGCCTTGATGCTGGAGTTTAGAGTGCCTCCAGTCCAGATGAGAAGGGTCCCTGAAGCCAGAGATGGTTTCCACAGAAGCTTTGTCTGGGCAGGAAGAGGGGCAGCTTTATGGTAGAGGAGTCCTGGCCTTTAAGCCCTGGCTCAGTCTTCCCCCAGAATTGCCACCTCTGTACTGGCTTCTCCAAATTAATGAGAACCCCAGGACCTTGAAGCTGATAGATTTGTGCAACCTGGCTCTCTGAGATTGTCATCCCCTCCTCCCCTCAGTTCCCTCATCCTGCCTTGCCCCGTTCTGATGGGCCTGGTGGAGTCCAGCTCTTCCCCAGCTGACATTTAAGGCGTCCACCCCAGCCCAGTTAGCCCCAGCCAGCCTCAGCCAGCATTTCCAGCTTGTGACCCCCCACCTACCTGTCACCTGCCTGACTCTGGCCATCCTGACCAACTGACTTCTTGTACACACCAGGTGTGCCCTGCCTGACTGGTCCTCACCATCAGGAATCACCTGGCCCATCCTGGAGACCCAGAGGAACCCTTCTACCTCCCTTCCCTTTCCTTACATCAAATCGAAGTCTGTCCCCGATGCTCCCTCAGTTCCGAGGCCCTGTTAATGTAATTCTTAGGATGACTGTGGCATGCCTTTTCCTGGCAAGTCTGTTTCTACTCACGTCAGATAGAGAGGGCAAGGACAGGCCAAAGAAATTACTGCATCCAAGTCCAGCTTGACAAACCAATGAGTTTACTGGGATTGCTTAGAGGAGCATAAGTGACTCTAGGAACTGTATCTTGGAAAAGTCCATGGAAAAGGGAGGCTCCCCTGCAGTGAACCTCTCACCTTCTATATACTCTTGAAGCTGAGGCAGTGTTTACATGCAGCTGGGGGTGGGGCTGGAAGGATGAAGTGACTGAAACTCAGGTAAAGAATCTGATGACCCTTTTCCTCCTTCTGTGAAGGAATGCTAACATTCTGGTCTTGTGAGGGTCTTGTGAGGATGTTCACAGCTGCCCTGATTTCAAGCTGATGATGGCCGTGCCATGCCTGGGGGACAGAGTTCCACAACCTGATAACAACAGCATCCTAGATTGAGCTCACCCTGTGTGTCGTATCAAGAATTGAGCCATTTCATGGTCCCAGCAACCCAAAGATCTGGTGCTGTTACAGTCTTCACTTTACTAGTTGGTAACCCAAGGTGGAGGGAAGGTGTCAACAGGCCAACTAGTGACAGCCGCATTGGCTCCCCATGTGAACTTTGTTTTTCCTGGTACCTATTTGAGTTTCTGCCTCATCAACCAACTGCCAACTCTTAAGCTGGGGATTGTATCGCTAGCCCCATGGTAGCCAACACAGAGCTGGTATCCAATGGGCACTCAGGAATTATTGCTGTGGAATGAAGGGAACAGAGAACTCAAGGGATTGTGAACGTGGAGATTTTTAGTCACTCAGAGCCTTGTCTCTGTCTCCTCCTAGGTGTGACCTTAGAAAAGCTGTCTAACCTCTCCATCTTCAGTTCCTCCCTCTGTGAGTCAGAACTTCCTAGGCTATTGTGAGAATTAGGCGATGAGTTGCCTGTGAGGTTCAAACCCAAACCACACCCACCTCTTCCCCTCTGGTCCCAAGCCTCTACCAAAGCTGTGGTCACAGTGTCCTTCCTCTGGGGTGGCTCTGGCACCCTGGAGTTTATTGACAGGTTCCTGTTTCCTGACTGGTCTTTCTACTGAGAGTAGATTTTCTGGTTTACTCTCCCCTGGAGAGCTGTGTGGCCCTGGGCCAGTCAATCCCTTCCCTTGGACTTCCGTTTCCTGTCTTGGCATGGCAGGGGTTGGAGCAGATGGTCCCTCCCACCCCTTCTGGCTCTTGGCATCTCAGGAAGCAGGGAAGGACCAGCTGAACATAGCATGGGGTAAGACATGAAGTAGTGACAGGGGTCTCAGATGAGACCCAGAGGCCAGTCCATCCCAGGCATCCTGTGTATGCCAGGTCCTGTGACCTGGGGTCTAAATACTTCTTACTGTTGCCTCATTTTACTCTCCCTACCATAGGACCTATTATTTATCCAATTTTCTGATGAGGGCCTGGGGCTCAAAGAGGTAAGGTAAGGTGACATCCTAGGGACACACAGCTAGCCTTCTCACCCAGATCTGCCTGGAGGAGACAGTAGGGTGAGGAGTGACACTCGCTCAGTCTGCCCTGTGGGCTGAAACAGCTGTGTATTTGCCCCACCTGGGGAGAGCTGCCTAGCCGCTCTTATGCTGCTGCTCCCACTATTCTGTCTCACCTCAACTTCATGACTGGCTCCTCCTACCTTCAGACCTACCCAGCCTTCTCCCAGGGCTGGTGTGCTTTGCAAAAGTCTGAAGTAAGGCTATACCTAGCCCTGTCCTAGGTACTGAGAGTGAGAACAGCTCCAGGACAAAGTTCCTTCTCTCAGAAGCCTAAGATCTAGCAAGGGAGATTGACAGGTAATCTTGCAGTTAAAATGCAGTGTGAGAGCTAGGTGTGGTGACGCACGCCTTTAATCCCAGCACATGGGAGGCAGAGGCAGGCGGATCTCTGAGAGTTCAAGGCCAGCCTGGTCTGCATAGTGAGTTCCAGGACAGCTGGGGCTACAGGGAGACCCTGTCTCAAAAAGACCCTTGGGGGAGGGGGGAGGCAGTGTGAGGCCTGGAGAGATGGCTCAGCAGTTAAGAGGCTGCTCTTGCAGAGGACCCTGGTTGGACTCCCAGCACCCACATAATGGCTAACAACTGTCTGTAACTCCAATTCTAGGGGATCTGATACCTTCTTCTGACCTCCATGGGCATTGTACAACACAGGTCCATCTACCTATATACAGGCAATACGCGCACACACATAAAATAAAAATAATATTTTTTTAAAATTTTAAATGCAGTGTGATATAGCTCAGGTGGTAGAGTGCTTGCTTAGCACACGTGAAGCGCTGCATAAACCTGGTGTGGTGCTGCACACCTGTAATCCTAGCACTTGGGGTGCATCAGAATTTCAAGGTCATCCTCAGCTATGTAGTGAGTTGAAGGCCAGCCTGGGCTGCTTGAGACCCTGCTTCAAAGAAAAAGAAATGCAGTGTGTGCTGCAATGGTAGACAGGCCCTGCACATGCAGAGGAGTGTCTGATGACAAGGAAGTGGAGGGAACGGGGAGCTGGGGAGGTAGACTCTCAGTGGAGGTGACTCTGACTCCACTGAGGGGGGAGGGACATGCAAATGAGCATCCTGAACAAAGGGCACAGCTTGAGCAAAGTCCTGGAGGTGAGTACCCCAAGAAACTTAGTGCTGTCTGATAGAACCTTCTAGAACACTGGAAAGTTCTTCCTCTGTACTGTCAAATGCTGTAGCTGCTAGTCTTGAGTGGCTATGGAGCACTTGAGATGAAGCCAGTAGAGCCATGGAACTGAATTCTGCGTTCTGTCTCAGTTTCATTTGTTAATGGTGTAAATAGCCCCATGGGCTGGCGGCTGGCGGCTAATAGTGCAGGTGTGGAGCAAGGGACTAGAGACTGCTGGAGCTGGTGTACGGGGCCGACTGATGCCCAATGCCTTGACCCTTCTTTCCAGACACAGAGGAAATCCTGCCCACGGTTGCCTTTCATTACGGAGCTCAGAGACCCTGATTCTTTTTGCTCTTCTGCTTTGCACTGTGTGACTTCCATCTTGACAGTCGCCTCACTGAGATGCTTGTTCTCATTCCATCCATGATGTCAGTGCATGCTCTCTAACCGCTCAAAACATGCTTCTTCCAAGTTTTTCGGTCTTCTTTCTGTTTTCATGGTTGGCTCCTCCTCATCCTTCAGCTCTCAGAGTTGCTCCTCATTGCACACTGCTTGAATCTTTTCTAGAACGTTCACCATGTTGGGCATCATCTTGCTCTGTGGTATTTTGCTCTATTATCCCCTAGACTGGAAGATCCCTGTGGGCAGGTACTGCAGCGGGCTTCTTCTCTGCTGTTTCCTGAGTCTCAACAGTGCCTGGTTTATAGTAGTTGCTCAATAAATATTTGGTGCATGAGTGAGCAATACTATGAAAGATATTGTTTTATCATGAACACCCTTGTATTGCTGCCTTGTCTGTAAAATGAGTTGCATGGGTTGTTTGCTAGGATCCTCCCTGCTCTGACAAGATGACCAAGTGGGAGGGAGATGAAAATAGGAGCCAGTGTATCAGCCTGCCTGGCACCACTCAGCTTAAACTGACTGGGGTGTCCAGGCCCTGCTCAGGGGCTGTTTCCATGGAAATTCACTCACACAACACTTCTAGGGGCTCCAGCTAGTACCAGGTCACTGCTGGGTCCAGGCTGTAGGGAGATGGAGCAGTAAGGACCCACCTTGGAGAACCCATGGGCTAATATGGGGAGGTGGGAGGGACAGACAGGAGGACACTGACTGTGGTACAAAGGCTAGGGGTTCAATAAGTGCAGACGATTAGACTGTGTTAAGGACACACACACCCCCATTCATTTATTTGACAAATAATTATCCAGGCCCTGCCATGTGCCAGCAACATTCTGGGCACTGAGGACACAGCATCAAACAAGCTGGACAAGATTCCTGCCCCTAGGAAACTCACTGTCCCAGTGAGGGAAACAAGCAACACACACACACACACACACACACACACACACACACATATATCTCATCCATGAGTCCAGTCCCTTCAGAGGAAACTCACTGTCCCAGTGAGGGAAACAAGCAACACACACACACACACACATACACACACACACATATATCTCATCCATGAGTCCAGTCCCTTCAGACAGGGTCAGCTATGAAGGCCCCGGGGCTGTGTAATAAAGGTCTCCTGTCTGCAGGATGGTCAAGCCTGACTCCACTTAATAAGTGAATGATAGGCTGGAGAGGTGGCTCAGCAGTTAAGAGCACTGACTGCTCTTGCAGAAGACCCGGGTTCGAGTCCCAGCACCCACATGGCATCTACGAACCATCCTTAAATCCGGTTCAAGGGGAATCCAAAGCCCTCTTCTGACCTCCTCGGGCATTGCATGACACGGGTGCACTCACATACATGCAGGCAATACACTCATACACATAGAACAAAAATAATAAATAATTTTAAAAAATAAGTGAATGATTCAAGTCACCGGGAGACAAGCTGACAGTGGAGAGCACTAGCTTGAAGAAACAGCAAGTATGAAGTCCCAAGGTTGGAGGGATGAGAATATGGCTCAGTGGCTTCATGTACAAAGGCCTTGAGCTCCATCCCCAGCACCACCATCAACAATGTGGCTCAAGCAAGCTCAAGATGATGGAGAGGCAGGAGGAGGTCCTTTTTACTGGATCAGAATGAGAGGAGAGGACAGTGGAGACATTGGTGGCAGAAGGGGAGGAAGGAAGGCACAGGAACTATCCACATTTTAAGCAAAGCCACTACTAATGCATTGCTGAGCCAAGTGGAACTTGAAACAGAGGAAAAGTCACAATACTGACCTAGTTTTTGGTTGGGGAGGGCATGTTTGGGTGCACAGGTATGTGTATGCGTGTAGGCCAAAGGTCAACCCAACCTCAGGTTGAAGAGTTATCTACCTTCTTTTTTGAAGCAAGGTCTCTCACTGGAACCTGGGGCTCAACTAATTAGACTAGGCTGGCTGGCCAGTGAGTCCCAGGAATCCTCTTGTTACCATTGCCAGTATTGGGATTGCAAGCATGCATCACCATACCCTGCTTTGTAAATGGATGCTAAGATGGAACTCAGGGCTTGGGCTAACCTGGCAAGCACTCTATTGACTGAGCCATCTCTCAGGACCCTGGCCTGTTTTCATTTTGAGTGGTGATATTTTTTCTATGGTGGATGGTTGTGAGTCATCTTGCGGTGTCACCGTTGTAGAAAACATGTGACCTGACTTAAAGATTGTGGGCTCCAGGATGAGGTGCCTGAGTCATTGTTTTGCTCTTACCTGCACATACTGGGCTATATGTTTGGGGCCAGGTTTTTGACCTCTCTGTACCTTTTTCTCCATCAGAAAATGGGGATAGTAGTAATACCTATCTAAGAGCTACAGAAAGGCTCTTGAGTATCAGTACCAGAAAAGGGCTAAGAGCAAGGCCTAGCCGGGTGAGCGGAGGCTATGGGCAGCTGGGAGCTGTGCTACAGCCTGAGTTTCCATCAGAGCTCCACACAAAAGCCAGCCAGTGGCTAAGGAGCAGAGTGGGGGAGTATATATGCAGAGCTTGGCATTGGAAGGACCAGACAGCCAGGCCTGGTGGCTCATACCTATAATCCTAAGTACTTAGGAGTCTGAGGCAAAAGGATTGTCACAAGTTTGGGACCAATGTGGACTACATAGTGAGTTCTGGGCCAGCTTGGACTACAGATGAGACCCTATTTCAAAATAAAAAGAGGTCTGGGGTTAAAACTCAGTGGCAGAGCTCTTGCCTTATGGACTTAGGAGACAGACTTGATAGAATGTGATGATTGAACTATAATGGGACATGGGCATTGGGGTTGGGGGTCAAGAGCAGGATAGACCCCTGCTGCTGGCAGGACTGGGCTCTCCATCAGCACAGTCTGCCCCGGCCGGGTGTGGCCTGCCCTGCCATGCAGGCCCTGTGTGTGTTTCAGAGGGAGCTGAAGGAGCAGCTTCAAGCCCTGCAGGACAGCGAGCGGGAGCACACAGAGGCACTGCAGCTGCTCAGGAGACAGCTGGCGGAGACCAAGGTGAGCCTGGCCCAGTGTAGGGGTGGGGCTGCGAAGGACAGGTCCTCTAGTCCTCTGAGGGGACCTGGCTTCCAGGGGCACAAACCTGGCAGGAGAAAGAGCGTGGGATGGGTGAGACTTCTGAGAACGCCAGTGGGGTGCAACCCACCCCAAGGCCCCAGAGGGCTTTGGGCTGGTATCTGAGTGGGGCTATTTCTCCTTGCATCTGGAAGCTGGGGTGAGACCAGGAACCTTCTAGAAACTTCTTCCCTTACTAAACAGACCTGTTGCCTGTGGAGCCAACCCTGGCATGTGCTCTCCAAGCCAGCCCTGGTGTCGTCTCCATTCTTGTAGTCGGGCCATAGAGATATAAGGACTCTGAAGCCAGGTGAAGGGGTAATCCCTGCACTGGGGAGGCTGAAACAGGAGGAGCTCTCAGTTCCAGACTGGGGTACATGGCAAAAAGGGTGGGGAGATTCAAACTCTGAAAAGTAGGACAAAACCCTGTAGTCTCTGGCTACAGCAGTTAGGAAGGAGCCTTTTATCCCTACCCCGAGAGGAGGGATGTGGGTTGTAATCCCACCACTGACTGTGCGACCTTGGGTCTTCCCATCTGTATAGTGGGGACTCTTCCCGGCTCAGTTCAGAACTCTAAGGAGTGAGGGAAAGCCCCAAGTACAGAGGGACTCCGTACAGTGACTTCAGACTGGCCCTGCTCCATTAGATGAAAGCCTCCCTAGGTGGGCAGAGCCTTGGGGTCATCCCCAGGCCTGGAGAAACCATTAGAAGCCTTCATCTTCTCCAGCATGGCCACCAACCTGCTGCGTGGTCTCGGGAGGGTCATAACACATATTTCTTCAGAGGACATTCCAGAGGAACTCTGGGTAGGACTCCTCAGTGGGCAACAAATGAGAAACAGTCCTAGGGCTGTGGCCTTATTGCTTCTCACAGCCTCAGTTTCCCCATCTGTCTGGTGACTGTGCTGCTCCCATGAAGGGAAGCCAATGGAAGTTTCTCTGCCGGGCAGGCAGGCATCTGAGGGTCTGCTCCCTGCAGTGTCTCTTGTTTGCTTCCCTTCTCCCCCACATTCCTTCTCCCCCACTGACCTCCAGCCTGCCTTTCCTGTCCATCTGTGTGCTGCTGGGGGGGGGTGGCTTCCCTCCCCTTCCCCGGCCCCACTTCCTGTCTGGACTGCTGTATTTATATAAGAAATGCTGACAGAGGTTTTCAGACCATATTTCACCTGGTGCCTGACTGGCTTTCTTGCAGCGCCTGCCCTCCAATGGCCCTGCCGGGGGGCCTGTCTGGTCTCCCTCCTCCAGCCCCATGTTTTTCTTGGTATACCCAGAGACATGACACGTTCTTGGCAGGGTGTTTTCTGAAAGGGCCACAGCTGCCCCAAACCCAGTATATAGCAGGGGATGTGGCAGGCTGGGCTGGGCGGCCTTCCCCACGAAGGAACCAAAATGAAGGGCAAGGCAGTAGTTCTGCTTAGAATTCACTGGAGGAGGGTCAGCAAGATGTCTTAGCAGGTAAAGGTGCTTGCTGCCAAGCCTGAAAACCCAAGTTCAATCCCTGGGACCCACAAGGCAAGAGAGAACCGACTCCCACAGATTGTCCTCTACCTTCATACATGTGCTGTGACACACGTATGTGTGCAGG
The DNA here is from genome assembly GCF_000622305.1 of Nannospalax galili. Taxonomy (NCBI): domain Eukaryota; kingdom Metazoa; phylum Chordata; class Mammalia; order Rodentia; family Spalacidae; genus Nannospalax; species Nannospalax galili. The sequence continues at coordinate 697,169 of NW_008334092.1, read as the reverse complement.
AGTATACACACACACACACACACACACACACACACATGATAGGTAAAAATGTAATAAAAATTTAAAAGGCACTAGATTAAAGAGGACACACAAATTGAGTTCAACTTTATTTACAAAGCGGTGTCCTCTTCATTGTCACTTTCATGACAGGTGTCATTATCACAACAGTAGAAGTCCCCAGACCCAGCGGTGTCTGACCCACAATTAGTAAATGTGGAGCAAGTGGGTAAAAATACCAACAAAACACTTTTGCGGTGGAACTACTATCCCAGTCTTGTAAGTGAGGAAACTGGCAGAGCAAGGCAGACGACCAGCCTGAGGCTCCATCCGTAGCTAGTTAGTGGCAAATGGGGAGTTTACTGTCTGGTTCTGTCAAAACTCAGCGCATTTTCCAGCCTCACAGTGGGATGCCTCCTGAGGTCTTTTCAGCAAGATGTATGGCTCTGTGTGTGGCAAACTGGGAGGACCCATGAGGGTCATGATGCCAACTCCTGGGCTGTCACTCTGCCACCTCCTAGCTGCCCCCTCCCTTCCTCCCGCTGGGGACACCGGACCCCTATCTTGGAAAGGAAATGGAGTCTGCACCCAGGTTTGCGGTGCAGTCTTGAGTAAGACCCTCCCTCTCTCCCCTGCTCCACCATTCAAGCAGCTCCTGACTGCCAGGCCAAGGATGGGCATGGGGACAGGGACAGGGAACCTGCCATTCCCACCCAGGAAGGGCTTATGCACTAGCTAGGGAGACATACTGTGGGGGACAGTAGACGAAGACTGCTTACAAAGGCTCTAGGATACCTAACTCACTGGAAAAGTGGAAGTCTGTCAGGGGAGGAGAGTTTCTCCTGCCCCCGCTGGATCTTGGGGAGGTACAGCAACAGACATGGGAAGCAAGCCAGGACTCCCCATCAGCAACCAGTGGCCAGTGGGTGAATGATCCTGCAGAACAGTCTAGCAAGAGCCAGACAGGGTGACCTGGGACTTAGGGGCCCTTGGCAGATTGTTCTATAGGATGTAGGGAGGTGAACTCCATCCCTCTATCAGCACAGCCTCACCTTCTCTGGGCGAGGGGCTCCAGGAGGCCTCTAGCAGCCCGGCCCTTCCACCCCCTCTTTGTCTGCCTGGCGTGCTGGGTGGGCATGCGCAAGGAGGCTGGCCTGCTGCCAGCTGTTCTTCCTGCAGGCCAGCGGCCACCACAGGAGAGAACAGGCCCTAATTGAGCCTTTGTGGAGCCTCCCACAGAGCCCCGGGCACTGAATACAGTGGGGTCTCTGACTCCATGAACTGCCAGCCAGAGGCCTGCAAAGTGAAATTACAGAGGCAGGCTCCATATGCTGCCATATCCTATGTCTCCTGATTCTCAGTTTCTACAGGCTGCTCCCTCTGCCTGCCCCACCCCCATGCCTAACTGACACCCTCCCCATCCCAAGAGCCTGCTCATAGCCACCTCTCCATGTGGACTCCCTGGGTGTCCTAGCTTGTTTCTTCATTGCTGTGACAAAACACTCTGACCACTACCAACTTGGGGAGGAAAGGGTTTATTTCATCTTACATCTCCTGGGTCATAGTTCGTCAGGGAGCCCAAGGTAGGAACTCAGGGCAGGAACCTGGAGGCAGGAGCTGGAGCACAGGCCATGGAGGAACACTGCTTACTGACTTGCTCCCCAGGCCCCTGCTCAGTCTGCTTTCTTATGCAACACAGGCCCACCTTCCCAGGGGTGGCATCACCCACATCAACAATCAAGAAGGTGCCCCATGGACATGGCCACAGGCCAGTCCAATGAAGGAAATTCCACAGTTGAGGCTCCCGCAACCCAGGTGTGTCAAGTTGACACTGAAGCTGTCCGGCACGCTGGGCATGCCTGTTAGAACCCATCCCTTTGCTATAACAAGACTCTTCCTCTGTATCTGGGACCACGACACTTATTTACCACATATTACCACATCCTGCATTGTGGCTTCTGTGACCCTTCTCCCAGATAGGAAAACTGAGGTGCATGGAGCTCAGGCCATTGAGGTCACCACAGCTAGAAACCTGAGCTGGGCCCTTTCTCAGCCTTCCTGGCTGCCCTGTACTCTTCATTCCTCCTCATCCTCTTGGACCTTGAGGCAGGCAAGGCCTCTTAGGTACATGCTGACCTCCCCTAATAATAGCCTTGTTCTTAGGGTGGGGGACTTAGGGAGAGCAAATAGGCAAGTAAATACCAAGGTTTGCTCAGCAACTTATGGTTTATGTAGGTCTCAAACCTCCATGATCCCCCTTGTCATTGCCCCTTGAGTTCTATAGATGAGTTGTTCAAAATACAGACTTCACTGAGTCCCAGATTGAACACAGCACACACACACACACACACACACACACACACACACACACACGCACATCAGCTTCCCTTCCCTCCTACCCTCATGCCAGAAATCTGGGCAGTATCTTTCAGTCCTGAGCTCTGCAGCATCGTTGGTTTCCCTGGACCATTAGTTTCCTGATGGGCTGCACAGACCCCTCTCATCACCTTGCTTGTCTGTGTGCCATCCCTGGCCAAACAGGCCTTTCCCACCCTCTCTTTCCTGGTGTTGAGGCTCTCGGCTGACCCCTTCTCACTGCCAACTGAACACACTGAGTCCCACCCACACAGGCCCATAGCCCCTCACGGCTCTTCATCCCACAGTCTTCCACCAAGAGCCTGCGGACCACCATTGGGGAGGCCTTTGAGCGGCTGCACCGGCTACTACGTGAGCGGCAGAAGGCCATGCTGGAGGAACTGGAGGCAGACACAGCCCGCTCGCTGACTGACATCGAGCAAAAAGTGCAGCGCTACAGCCAGCAGCTGCGCAAAGTGCAAGAGGGCGCCCAGATCCTGCAGGAGCGGCTGGCTGAGACCGACCGCCACACCTTTCTTGCCGGAGTGGCCTCCCTGTCCGAGAGGTAAGTACCACCTGCCTACAGCCTTCCTCAAGTGCCCTTCCCAACCCGTGAGAAGCTGTGGAGGTGCGGGAAGATGGGGCTGTCAGCAGAGGAGTCATCCAATCACATTTTCATCAATCATTTATAGGAATCCACTATAAATGTGCCAGAGCCTGAGCCTTTACGTATTTATATTATTCTTTGTGTAATATATTCTGTCTGAGCTGCATGTGGTGCTCACTCTGTAATTGCAACTCTGAGGAGGCTAAGGCAGAACGTTCATCACAGGTTTGAGGCAAACCTGGCTACAGTGAGTGCCAGGCCAGCCTAGGCTACAGAGTGAGATCCTTGCTGAAAATTATGTTCTATATAACACTATAAGCAATATTAATGATGTTTGTAGTAAAATACTTTGTATTTTATCTGACCTATACATTTTATACTAGTGTGTATGCATGTTCTTATGTGTGCATTTTCACATATGTGCATGGATGTGAAAGCCACAGGCCTTAGCTGTCATTCTTCAAGCGCTGCCCATCTTAAGGTTTTTTTTAAAATATTTTATTTATTATTCTCATTCTATGTGTATGAGTACATTGCCTGCATGCATGCAAATGAAGTGCCTATGGAGGTCAGAAGGGGGCATCGGGTCCCCTGGAACTGGAGCAACGGACCATCACTAGCTGCCATGTGGGTACTGGGAACCAAACCTGGGTGCTCTGCAAGAACAACCAGTGCTTTTAACCACTGAACCATCTCTCTGGCCCTGGAGTGTTTTATTTTTTTATGCATATGTATGTGTATGTCTGTTTGAGTGTATGCTGTGTGTATACAGGTGCACACAGAGGCTAGAAGAGGGCATCAGATGTCCTGGAGCTAGAGTTACAGGCAATTGTGAGTCACCAGATGTGGGTCATGGAAGCCAAACTTGGGTCTTCTGGAAGAGCAGTAAGTGCTCTGAACCTTTTATACATCTTTCCAGCCTCTACCTTGTTTTTTTGAGACAAAATCTCTCTAACCTGGAACTCTCCAAGTATGCTACATTGGCTGGCCAGGGAGTACCAGGGATCTTCCTGCCTCTACTTCCCCAGCACTGAGATCACAAGTGTGGGCTATCACTCCTGGCTTTTTTTAACATGAATTCTTGGGATCAAACTCAAGTCCTCATGCTTGCAAGGCAGGCACTTTGCCACTGAGCTATCTCAGCCCCTTGTTTATAATGTTGACACTATATCACAAACCTTACATTGTTATTATTATTCTACTACTACCACTACTACCACCACCTCCTCAGTCTCCTGTAAGGAGTTACAACATTGTCATCCTATTTCACAAGTGCAGAAACTGAGGCTCAGAGAAGTCAGATCAATTGGTCAAGACCCCTCAGGCAGGTGATGGAGCCAGGATTCAAGCCAAGACTTCACCCTAAATCTCCCTTTTGTGACAGTACTTAGTATTGGTTTGTTGGAGATCAACACTGATCACTAACTTCATGTGTTTGGTGTTGGCCATCAGCCAGGCACCGAGGTAAAGTATTTTTTACATGTGACTCCTTGCAATTCTCACAAACCTAAAAAGGCAGGGGCTAGCACAGTATCCTTTTGCACTTGATTTTGACCAGGAGACTGAGATGAGAAGCAATTGCACAGTACCCGTTTTTTTTTTTTTTTTTTTTTTTTGAGACAGGGTCTCCCTGTAGCCCCAGCTGTTCTGGAACTCACTATGTAGACCAGGCTGGCCTTGAACTCACAGAGATCTGCCTGCCTCTGCCTCCCAAGTGCTAGGACTACAGGCGTGTGCCACCATGCCCAGCTCATACCCATTTTTAAAAAAGATTTTATTATTTTTACTTTACATGTATGAGTGTATTGCCTGCATGTATGTAAGTGCATCCACGTTGTGCAATGCCACAGAGGCCAGAAGAGGGCCTCAGATCCCTGGAACTGGAGTTATGGACAGTTGACAGCTGCCATGTGGGTACTGGAAATCAAACCTGGGTCCTCTGCAAGAGCAGCCAGTGCTCTTAACCACTGAGCGGTCTCTCCAGCCTCCACATTACCCATTTTACAGATGAGCAAACTAAAGGTAACAGAGAGGTCAGAAGTGACACAAACAGGCACTTGCATCTCAGTCCCATAAGCATCTCACTCTCACCCTCACCCTTTATCAGCTGCCCTGGAGGTGGCTACAGGGCCCAGCCTGGGAGCAGGAGCCCAGTCCCCAGTGCAGCCTTCTTTTCTGCTGTTCTTCTAGACTCAAAGGGAAAATCCATGAGACCAATCTGACATATGAAGACTTTCCGACCTCCAAGTACACTGGCCCCCTGCAATACACCATCTGGAAATCCCTGTTCCAGGACATCCACCCAGGTGAGGTTCTGCCTGCCCTCCCAGAGAGTCCAGGAGGAGCATGGGTTGCCATGGGTGGACCAGATTGGGGAGGTAGCAGGACAGGATGTGGACAGAGTATCTGCTGATGTTACACGTGATCCATAAATGCTTTCCATTACCGTAGTCCCCTCAGCTCCCATAGATATTTTCCACAGTCATCCTTGTGTGGAATCAGAGGCTCTGGGCTAGAGCAAGTGGATGGATCATCTGCTGAGCCCCAGAGCCTGTGCTGAGCTCACTGAATCTCCAGAGAACCCCACAGGGCAGGTTCCATTACTATGCCCGTTCTCTAGGTAGGGCACAGATATTCCTCCACTGATACCTGTTGTGAGCCACTGTGTAGGCTGAGGCTCAGAGAGGCTCATTCCCTGAGGCTCAGGGTGCTCTGGAAGCTCCCTTCCTAGGGTACCACCTACCCCATCCCTGTCACAGCTCGGAGAGGCACTCTAGATGCCTCAACCAGGGAATCAAAGCCCTCCAAGATACCACACTCAGCCGTACTGAGCCATATTCAGGTTGTGAGCAAGCCACATTCCCCCTTCACACATTTTGCATGCTGTTCCTTCTGTCTGGTGGCCTTGGCACCATCCTCAGCAATTGATATCCCACATTCACTGTCCTTTATATGTTGGATTTTAAACACCTCCTCTGAAAAGCCTTTCTGGGTTTCTCCAGGTATCCTTGGGCTTTTCTGATCCCACTGTTTGATCATAGAGTCTGTCGGTCTCTCTCTCTCTCTCTCTGGACCAAGAGGTATGAGAGGGCAGGCGCTGAGTCCAATTCATCCCCAGTCGCCTGCAGTCAGTGTTTATTGAGGTATGAAGAACAGATTCTGACCCCAGGTCTACCTCAAGAATAGTACCTAGCATGTGCAGCAGGTACTCAATAACTGTTGAACAAGGGACGTACTGGCAGCAGGGCCTTGGACACGCCCTTTCCTCCTCTGAGCCTCAGTTTCCTCCTCTGAATGACAGGGATGGCAGTGTTCCTTTTTGCCTTCCTCACAGGTGAGCACATATTTGCTCCAAGCAGTATTTCTCAGTCTCTGGACCACTGACCCAGGAGGCTGTCTTCTATACAGAAGGCCACTAGCAGCATCCTCAGCCTCTATCCCTTAGATACCAGTATCCCCTCTCCTCAGTTTTAGCAACCAAAAGTGCTCTGGACATCACCAAATGTTCCTTTGGAAGCATAGTTACCTCCTTTGAGACCACAGGCCCAGAGAACACTGTTTGCAAAGGGACTGAGGAAGCAGGTGTGTGACCTGAGCATCCTGCCCTGAGCAAAAGCCCCTGGGACTTCAGGCAACAGTGACCTGGTTGGCTGGGTCCCTTCTTTGTCTGTGGGGCCTGTGGAGTCACTCTGGTTCTGTGAGCACCAGAGCCTTTTATGTCCAGATGGGAGGGCTGCCTTCCCCAGAGACCTAGCGGTGGTTTCTAGCAGCTTCCTGCCTGTCCCTCCCCTAACAGCTTCCTATTGGGTCACTTGAGCACCCATCTAACACCTGTCGCCCTTCTGTCCCGGAGCTCCCACTCTCCACCACCTCCCACCCCCTGCCCCCATGCCCGAGGCCTCCTCCAACCCTGCCTAATCACCCAGCTCCCAGGCACAGACTTCCCAGTAGCCCAGGCAGCTCATTGTCCCAAGGACACCAGATACCGGTCTCTCTCTTCTTAGCCTCCCCAACCTGGGCCAGCCTCTCCACATCCCTGCTCATCTGGTTGTAATCATTTTGAGTCCCAGCCTGTTCTCTGCCTAGCTATGTGATCCAAAGCAAGGCACTCCAACCTCAGCCTCAGTTTGCTCACCTCCACCTTCAGATGGTCCTGTTTATTGCCCAGAGTGGATATGATTTCTTTGTAAGTATGATCCTGTAGCTGGGTGTGGTGGTACATGCCTTTAATCCCAGCACTTGGGAGGCAAGTGCAGGCTGATCTCTGTGAGTTCAAGGCCAGTCTGGTCTACATAGTTCCTGGCCAGCTGGGGCTACAGGGAGACCCTGTCTCAAAAAGACCAAAAAAAAAAACCACAGAAAATCCTCCGTTAGCTGGGCATGGTGGCACATGCCTTTAGTTCCAGCACTAGAGGCAGAGGCAAGCAGATCTTTATAAATTCAAGGCCAGCCTGGTCTACATAGTGAGTTCCAGGTGAGCTGGAGCTACAAGGAAACCTTATCTCTAAAAAAAAAGAATGATCCTGTAACTTAGTAAGCACTTTTTACTACTGGTTATTATCATCAATCATCAGACTCTTCCTCTGTCTTGCTGGGACAGACTTTCTGGGGCCACCTGATAAAGGACACCATGTAAAAAGAGTCAGCTCATGTTCTAACTCAGTTTTCACCCCAAGTGGAACCTAAGCAAGTCACTTAATTCAGAGAGCCTCAGTTTCATCTTCTGAAAAATGGCTACCATCATTTGTGACCCAGGCTCTGCCAAAGTGCTCCCTGGAGTGATGCCTGCTCAGTGTAGGGACTGTGAACAGAAGTACAGGGCAGTGAGGGATTAGGAGGAGGGAGGCCTGAAGGACCAGGTTTTTTTTTAAAGGTCAGGCTGGAAAAAGAGCTGACACATTTCCTGCCTCGTGTCAGACCTCTGGTGTCCTGGGGAACAAAGAAACACAGACTATTGGCTGCCAGCTTTGAGTGCCAAGGTCTCAGAGAGGTTTCAAGGACTCAGAACACATCTGAAGACCAGCCACCTGCAGCCCAGCCTTTTGTTTCTAAATCAAGAGTCACAGCTAGAAATTAACTCTGACCTGTAAAGCTGTGAGCTCAGAGACCCACCTTGGTTTCACTGGGTCTGTTGCTCTCTTGATAGCACAGACTAGGCTTCTTAGAGATGGAGAAAGGAAGCTGCCACGCCCCCTTCCTGCTTCTTCTGGGCTATTACTGGTCTTGACAGCTTCAGGGAGGGTGCTGAAAGGCCTGGATATGGGACCCTCTGTTAAAAATACGATGGGGGTCCGGGCGTGGTGGCACACACCTTTAATTCCAGCACTCAGGAGGCAGAGGTAGGCAGATCTCTGTGAGTTCGAGGCCAGCCTGGTCTCCATAGCAGGACAGCTAGGGCTACAGAGAGACCCTGTCTCAAAAAGAAAAAAAAAAAAAAAAAAAAAAAAACGATGGGAGGGTTTTTCTTAACTTCACCCTCTGGACTGCAAAAGACCACTCAGAGTCAGGCCATACCCTTTGCCTTAGGAGAGACTGCCAGGCTCTGCCCTAGTCTGGCCCTTTGGGAAGCCCCCCCGCCCCTGGGCGGTGGGGGGTTGGGGGGTGGGTAGGAATCAGGTCCTGCACAGAAAGTAGACTCAGGACTTAGCAGGATCAGGATTTCCTCTTCCTGCAGGCTCCTTTCTGACACCCTGACCTCAGTACCTCCCTGGCTATCTCCTAGAACTCTTTCCTCTCAGCAGAAGCTCTGGAAGTGGCCCATGATGCCCTACATAGGCTTAAGAGTCCTCATCATGCTGTTTGCCAGTCTCCCCTGGACCCTGCGTATGCATGTTACTGGCCTCCTCACAACAGCGTGGGCACCTGGGATAAAGGAGTCCGGCACTCCAGACCGCTGCTGTTCTCTCCCTGACCCTAAGCACACACATGCCTGACTCAACCCACTGCTTGTAGTGTTAGTGCCATCTGTATCTGATCAGGTTCTTACATACACATGCATGCACTCGCGCGCACTCACACATGCACACATGCGCACACACACACACACACACACACACTTTCTTCCACTCCTTCCTCCCCCTTTGGGAATTCTCCACAATGCACAGGGCAGGAACTTTTTGTTCTGACCAACTAACTACCCAGTGACTGCCAGAATACAAGCAAAGGTTCATGTGCAGACTTACTGGCTCCCGTTTCTATGTCCCTGGATCGAGGATTGTTCCGTGGGCCTCTGTTCCCAGGACTCCTGGTTCCTATGCAGCCCTCTTTCTGAGTTCTGAGGACAAGAGAGAAGGGTGAACTGTAGAATTAAGTTACTCCTGACCCTGCTCATGGAAGGAGCTTCATGCAGGTCAGCAGCCAGCCCGTTAGGAACCTGTGAACAGAAGCACAGTGTACATACTGGCGGTGGCAGCCTAGAGGGCAGTCACCAGCTTTAAGGTAGCTTGTTTCTCTGCATATATATAGTCCATAGAGGCACCAAGGATGTAGCAGTGCTCCAGGCCAGAGCTAGTGTGTCCCTGCTCCAGCTGATAAGGAAAGAGAATGGGGGAAGTCCTTGGCCCTGAGGACATGGCAGGAACCTGTCGCTTCCTCCTTCTCCTTCTCCCCTCTGTCTGGCTCTGGCCTGAAAATAGCCACCCAACACCAATCCCAGGTTCCCTATGCCCCTCTAGACATTGTCAGAATAAACAGGAGGAGTAAACAGAAGTCTTGACAAGAGTTCAGGAGGTTTTTCAGATCAGACCTGCTCAGCCAGTATGGCCAGCCTGTACCACTTTCTCAACACACTCAGGGGCAAGTACATCTGTATGTCTAGAAGCCTGCCAGGTCCTGTGCTAGGTACTGTAAAAAGAGAGCTGTTCACCAAGACACAGGCCTTGACCTCTGGGTGCAAAGCGGATGAGACAGGAGTTTAGAAGATTGTGCCCTGTGTAGGAGAGCAGCACAGACAGCTCGGGAAGTTCAGAGGCTACAGGAAGGAACCAACAAGGTCCCCAGGAGACCTCCCAGAGGACATGCCTTTGAATTGAGCCTTGTGGGGGCAACTGCAGCAGGGAAGATATGTGGGGGAACAGTATGAGCAAAAGATTTCTGCCTGAATGAAAAGCTTGCCTATAGCCAGGCACCTTGAATAATCCCAGCTCTGCCAGCATCTGTTGACCTGAAATTAGTCAGTGTCCTCTCTTGGTCTCAATTTTCCAATCTTTCAAATGGAAGGGTTAATTTAGGATTAAATTTTTAGGCATTTTGGATCTATTATTTTTTGAAACAGGGTCTCTTTGTAGCCCCATCTGGCCTAGAACTCACTATGTAGACCAGGCTGGCCTCAATCTCACAGAGATTGACCTATCTCTGCCTCTTGAGTACTGGGGTTAAAGATGCTGAAAAAGACTTTAATTTTATTTGTAATTATGTTTATGTGTCGGTGTCTGGGTTGTGCACATGAGCAGAGTACCAATAGAGGTCAGAGGCATTGGGTCCTCTGGATCTGGAGTTCTAGGCGGTTTTTTCTTCTTTTTTATTTTTGCCTAACAGATCAAAACTGAGGATTGAATTCAGGTCCTCTGTAAAAGCCATACACACTCTTAACCACTGAGCCACCTCACCAGCCCTTATCTGTTTTTTTAAAATAACAAGTAAATTGTAAAATCTCAGAGATCATATAAACTTTTCAATGTGTGAATGTATAACAACTATAATATAAAGGAAAAATAGAAGGAAGATATTTATAATAGAACTTTTTTTGGTCTTCTTAAAGATTTTTATTTATTATATTTTATGTGTCTGGTATATTGCCTACGTGTATGTGAGTGCACCATGTCATGCAATGCCACGGGGGTCAGAAGAGGGCATTGTATTCCCCTAGAATTAAAGATGGTTCATAGGCACCATGTGGGTGCTAGGAATCAAACCCGGGTCCTCTGCAAGAGCAATCAGTGCTCTTAACTGCTGAGCCATCTCTCCTAATTGAACTTTTTTAAAGACAGGGTCTCATGTAGCCCAGGCTAGCCTAGAACTCACTATGTAGCTGAGGATGACTTCAAGCTTCTGCCTCTCCTGTTTCTACCTCCTGAGTGCTAGGATTAAAGGCATGTGTCACCACACCTTCCTGGTTTTATGATGTGCTGGGGATCAAACCCAGGGTTTTGCACATGGTTGGCAGGCACTTTGCCAACTGAGCCGCATTCCCAGCCCATAATTAAACATTCTGAAAGCTAGTATGCACAGCTTATTCAGAACTACACTGGAAAGCATAACAAAGCAGTCTGCTGCTCACACTGTAGTTGAAACACCGTTCAAGAGCTTGTATCAGTCAGTGGTGTCGTCCTTAGAGATGAATTTTCCCAGAAGCAAACAATCCTTAGTGGAGTTCTAAATGACAGCCACAATAGAATTCAGCCTTCCTAGTGTGGTAAGTGCATTTCAAAATCTTCAGTGTATACTAAAATTGCAAAAAGGATGTCATGTTTATACGTAACTTGGAGTTCTGTTGTACTTTCAGAGCAGAATAAAAAAGATTTTTCACCCACACAAATGTCTGGCTGGACATGTGGAATTCCCTGCTGGAGGTGGCGCAGTCCCTTCCTGAGGCAGGCCTGCCAGGTGCCTTTAGCAGCTGAGAAGCCCGCCCACTCAGGATAGAGACTACCTCCACAAATTTCCACATCACCCTCTAGGGGGCAGTAGCACCTGACTAATCTTTATGCTCCTCCCTGCTCTCAAAGTCTCTCAATTCCCGACCTCTTCTGTTACCTGTACAAACATCTGTGGAGCATCCACTGGGTGCTTTACACTGGGAGTCAGCCAGTGACCATGTAGCCATCAGCTACTCCGCTGCAGCCCAGTGTAAAGCCGGTAGGCCTTAGCCAGATCGTTCCATTTTGCTGAGGAGGAGGAAAAGGCAGTCAACAGGGCAGACTTAATTTTAGGGTCACACAGTAGGTCAGTAGCCTCCTAGGGCTCAACCAAGACCCTGTCCTCAGGGAGGCACCAAATGGGATCCACAGCCTTCAATCCATTGATCTTTCTCTCCTCCACCAGTGCCAGCTGCTCTGACCCTGGACCCAGGCACAGCCCACCAGCGCCTGATCCTGTCCGATGACTGCACCATTGTGGCTTATGGGAACCTGCACCCACAGCCACTGCAGGACTCACCAAAGCGCTTCGATGTGGAGGTGTCAGTGCTGGGCTCTGAGGCCTTCGGTAGTGGAGTTCACTACTGGGAGGTGGTGGTGGCAGAGAAAACCCAGTGGGTGATCGGGTTGGCCCACGAGGCCGCCAGCCGCAAGGGCAGCATCCAGATCCAGCCTAGCCGTGGCTTCTACTGCATCGTCATGCATGATGGCAACCAGTACAGCGCATGCACAGAGCCCTGGACGAGGCTCAACGTCCGTGACAAGCTTGACAAGGTGGGTGTCTTCCTGGATTATGACCAGGGCCTGCTCATCTTCTACAACGCTGATGACATGTCCTGGCTCTATACCTTCCGTGAGAAGTTCCCTGGTAAGCTCTGCTCCTACTTCAGCCCTGGCCAGAGCCATGCCAATGGCAAGAACGTCCAGCCACTGCGGATCAACACTGTCCGAATCTAGTCCAAGCCGAGGGGAACCGAAGCCTCCTGGGGCTTTGACCATACAGCAAGAGCTCTGCCCAGCAGACAGGAGCCCTGGACTCGGGCCCACCATGACCATCCTAAGACCTCAGGCCAGTTGTTTATCCCCCAGCCTCCTCTGCCCTGTCTGTGAGCTGGAAGTTGTGCCCTGTGGTTCTTAAACTAAATGTTCTGTAGCTTTGACGTTGATGGGATGTGACGTGGCTTCTCCTCAGGGAAGCCCCTGCCCAGCGCTCATCGCCATTCTCTAGGAGGGCAGGGGATTACCTCCCTCTGCCTCCCTCCTTAAGCTCAGCTCTCCTAACCTCATGACGTATCAGATGTGGTCATTGGCTAGTAGTCCAAAAGATGTACAGAATCTCTTATACTCCTGGCCTAAGACTCGACTCACCCTTGACCAAGAGAGTGATGGGCCATTTTACCCTTGACCCAAGTCCATGAGGGAACCAGCCAGGAGCCAGTCCTAGGGTTGTCTACGATCCACCCTCTTCTGCCACGCCCCTACCAAGGACTGTGGGTTTCCTCTTCACACCTGTGAAAGATACCCAGTAGTTGAGTCCACATGTTACAGTCACCGTACATACACTACCTTCCAGCCCCATAGCCTTGGGGCAGATAAGGCATAAGGATCCCAGAAGCTGATGTAGAGCACTTGCAGGACAAGCAGCAATGGATAATCCGGGTCCCTGGCAGCTCCAGGAACAGAGATTCAGCCAGCTCTTACCAACCAAGCCAGGCTTCTGTGACTTGCTAGGGCTTCAGAGAGGGTGCTGGTACTGGTAGCAACTGTTTACATCAGGGCCTGCGCTCCAGGAAGGACTATTGGTGGGGGGCCACCTTTGGTCTCGGCATCTGGCTCCCTTAGGATCCTGCTGCAGAAGAGCTGGCTTCATTAAACAAGGATTTATGATCAGCTCCCTGGTGACTTTCAAGATCTTTGGAACAGCTGGAGGAGAGCCTTTGCTAAGTTTCCAGGAAAACAATTCCCAGCTGACAGATTCATCATGTCTTGACCCGAATCTGTTTCCATCTGCAAGGGGAGCCACGGCAAGAGCTGCCGACTGTGGAACTGTCCCCTCTGCCACCATCTGTGCCAGCAAGTGGCTGTCCTGATCCTGCCACTCTCTCTCTTAACTCAGGTCCCAAACCCACATCTTTAAGGGGGATTCTGTTTGTAGAAACTTGAGTCAAATCCCAAACTTTGACTGCAAGAGAATCTGGGAAATGGAGTTTTCCTCTTTCCAGCTTCAGCCATACAGAAAGTTAGCATAGAGGTGGAACAAGCCCATCTATCAGGTTTTTTTTTGCCACGGCATCCAACTGTGAAGAACTCAGGAGGACAATCCAGGAATCCACCTGGAAGCCTTGGCTTTGTAGCAACACAGCTGGAGATGTCCTGCTCCATAGCTGTGTCCCTGCCTGCTGCTGCCCAGAGGCAACATCCTAAGGAGTTGGCCTAAAAGGTGGCTCCCCGCCTTGGCCTCCCTTTGTAGTCCTGGTACCTCCATTCTGTTCTTGGGGTTCTGTGAGCACGCCCAGCTCTAAGGAGCCAGAATGGCAGTACTTGGGTGTAGTTGCGGGGGGGCTCCCACTTACAACTGCCACACACTGGGGTCTCCTTGAGCCCCACCCACCCCCCTCAATTCCAGACTCTGGGCCAATCCCAACAGTATTTTTATTTAAAACATTACCCATTTTGTGTGTTATGATCAATTTGTATTAAATTAAAGTTACAGGATGCCAGTGTCAGTGCCATTCATTCTGATGAACACGAAAGCTTCCTGTTCCACCCCCAGCAGGGGACACCATTAGCATAGCTGGTTCCCAAGGCAGCCTTGATGAATAAATCATATACTGCTGGTTCTTAGAGGGGGACAGCAAGATCCAGAGAAAAGGCATGACAGCTGAGAGTCCCAGGACCTGCTCTGGACAGTGAGGACTGTGTTCTAGGCCAACACCCACAGCACAGCCTTGCCAAGACATTCAACAGCCAGAGAAGATCATGTCTTTGCCTAGAGCAGAGTTGGGTAGACTTGGGAGCAGAAAAGGGGAGCTAACAGGACCGTGGCAAGAGCCTGGTGTCTTAAGCTGTACAAGCCTGGGTTCAAGGCCAGGCTACCCTATGGTATCTTGACTTTAGAAAACAATGACTTAACCTCTCAGGGCCTCATTGCTCCCCTCGGAGAATGGGGATAATAGCGCAAACGTCACATGTTATTGGAAGCAAGTACACTCAGGGAGGCCCTGCCTCTCCACGGTCTCCTAGAGTCAGTACCTGGAGCTGCAAAGATTTTCTAAACCTTTGTGCTTCCTCTACCCTTCCTCCTTGTGCCCTCAGGGGTATGGAACCAGGTAAATAGCAAAGTCCTCAAGCTGCTATGGAGAAGGAAGTTCATCCTACCTCCAACTGATAGAGAAGCATCCCAGCCAAGGGTCCAGCAGGATCCTGCCCTTGGGCAAACAGGCTGTGCACAGGAAGTCTTCCTGACCCTCCGGAGGCTGTGTGATGTAGAAGCAGGAGTCCAGAGTCTTTTCATTGTCTCGTTCCACCTTGAAGAGCCATTCCACCCTCTCCTCACTTGCAGGACGAGTGAGGTTAGACTGGGTGTTGAGACACTAGCTAGGTGGGTCTTCATCTATAGCCTGGAGGTGAGGAGGTTAGAGAGGGAGGGACCCACACCAGGCCCAGGGCTTGTTTGAGTTTCTATGGGGGTAAGGGGAGAGAGAGAGAGAGAGAAAGAGAATATAAGAGATTATCAGCGTGACACCAAGAACTCCACACTTAACACAGTTGAGAGGGGAGAGAAAGGCAGCCCAGCTTTGGCAAGGATGGAGGAGGGACCAACATAGATCTTATCCATGGCAAGATAAGATTGATTTCCAGGACTGGTTGATGGGAACCCCTCCCTGAGTCCCTGTATGCTGTCCACATGCAAAGTGCTGGTACTTGTAAAACTATTTAACCACAGAGAGGAACCCATGAGAATAGTGTCATTATCTGGGTGTTAGAGTCAGGGAGCAGCGCTGCCCAGGGGACTCACAGCTATTCCTCAGCAGAACTAGAAGCAGGTCCTTCCAAAGATAAAACCATACTCTCCACTGGACATCTCTGGAAACTCTTCTTAACTTTGAAGACTGGTCAGTGCACCAGAACTGGGACCCCTGGGCTTCAGAGAGGGAGCTTAAACCAGCCACTGTGCAACCATGAATCGCATCTCATAAGCAAACTTCTTGAGTCTTCATGGTTCAAAGGTGGACTCATGCAGACCCTGTGTGACCTTGAGCAGGCTCCTCACTCTCACTGGGACTCGGTTCCCCCATGTCTACTGGAGAGAGCTTAGGGGTCTACTTGATTACCAGAGTAAGTGGAATGCCGGCTCTCACAGCCTGGCCCACTCAGTTTCTAATAAGGCCATTATCT
This sequence comes from Nannospalax galili, assembly GCF_000622305.1. Lineage (NCBI taxonomy): Eukaryota > Metazoa > Chordata > Mammalia > Rodentia > Spalacidae > Nannospalax > Nannospalax galili. Next base: position 681,176 of record NW_008334092.1, on the reverse strand, counting down.
CTGGTCTGTCTCTAGGGTGGTGGCAGAGACAGAAAACAACAGCGATAAGGTCTCTTGGCAGCACCGAGCTCACCTCAGGGGCTCTAGGGGAGGGACAAGCCTTTCCTCCTGTCAGGGAGGCCATCCCAAGGGCTGACTGCTCACACCTGGACAGCAGTCCCTCTTCCTCCCCTCCTACCTGGTGCCTGGTGCTGTTCAGCAGCCTCAAGCACACTACCAGCTTAGCTCAGAACCAGGACCACCCCACCCGCAGGTCAGTTGCAAAGGCCTGATTACAGCCTTAAATACAGGGACTTGGGGGAGGAAGGGGCGCTGGCCAAGGTGCTGAATTAGATCCTCACTGCCCCTTAGTTCCTTACTCTGGGAATCCTGAACCACTTAAAGGAAGAGGGGTGGTGGGCAGCAGGGGAAGAAGTGGGGAGGGGGCACAGAAATAGCAGGAGAAATAAATGCTTTTATTTTGAAAAGTGTACACTTTCCTATTTTTCTTTTCTATCTTTGTGAAAATTATTTTTCGTAATTTTGCCCTAAATACAGAAGTCTTCTAGGGGTTAGGGAGATGGCTCAGTGGGTGAAGTGATTGCTGTGCAAGCATGAAGACCTGAGTTAAGATCCCCAGAATCCACATAAAAGCTGGGTTAACCACACACAACTCTAAAGCCAGCACTGGAGCGGTGGGTGGAGAAAGGCAGATCCAGGTTTAACGAGAGACCCCGTCTCCAAACACAAGATGAAGAGCAGTAGATGAAAGTACCTAAAGTATCCCTTTGGTACACACACACACACACACGCACACACGCACACACACGCACGCACGCACAGGCATGTGTATATGACACACACAGGGTCTGATTTCAATTTTTTGATAGTTCTGTCATAGTCTTATCATTGCAAAGCACTACTCCCTGCCCTAGGAGTCAGGTGAAGTAAGGCAACTGTTGATACTTTGGACCAGAGGCCTAGAGGAGCCCTACCCTGATGTCACAGCAATCATAGTCTATTATGAAGGCTGGAGACAGAGACACAAAGCCCAAGGTCATGGTGTGATTGAGTCTGAATCCTGGAGGAGCTGGGCGATCTCCTAGCCCAATCTGAAGCCCAGAGAGACAATTTATAGCTCAAGACACACAGCATGTGGCAGACCTAAGACCAGCATTCTGATGCTCTGATTCCAAGTTGGCACACAGGGGAGGGAGGAGAGCCAGCTGAGAGGGTCCCAACCCAGGCAATGCAAAGCAGCAGCAGCAAGGGCCAGTTCGACAGGGTAGGGGCAGGGCTGTGGAGAGCAGCCTCTTGTAAAGAGGCACTGAGGTAAGGGTGGGGGTGTCTATCAAAGTCCAGGACTGCAGCATCTCAAAGATAAAGAGGGACAGAGGAGGAACAGAATTGGAATGTACTCTGGGGTGAAGACTCAGCAGGGCTGGGCATATTGATCAGCCCACAGGTTCCTGGATAGAACCAGAGACCTGCCAAGAGACCACTGATCTCAGCTCCATCTTACAAATGGCAAAGACCCAGATGGGAAGACACCAGCCAAAGGGGCAGAGTCAGGTGCATCCCCAGGCCTACTGACTCTCAGCCTTTGACTCTGCTCATGCAGCCCCCACCCCTTTTGCTTCTGGTGCTTCTTCCCAGCCCCTGGAAGCCTATAGTCTGCACAGAAGCAGGACTCCCACAGCCCCAAGCACCAAGAGCCGTGTGCCCACTAGACCCAGCTGCCTATCCCTGGAAAGAACTGGTAAGTTCTAGTTCTTGTAGACCAGGCTGGCCTTGAACTCACAGAGATGCACCTGCCTCTGCCTCCTAAGTGCTGGGATTAAAGGCACGTGCCACTATGCTCGGCTTGGACCATGAATGTTTTAAGGTGGGGACCACTGTCTCCTGTACTTCTGCCTGCTGAGGGCAGAGAGGGCCTCAGAAAAAGGATGCTGGTGGATGCTACCAAAGTTGGAATCATGCAACTTCCTTGTCTCCAAGTTGGGAGTGATCTTAAGACCCAGAAATATAACCCCCAGCAGAGATGCTCAGATGGAAGCTGGGGGACCAGGAGGAGCCTCACTGGCTGCCCCCAGCCAGACTGCTCAAGGCGAACCAGCGAGAAATGACAGAGATTAAGAAAGTGGTTTGTCTGCTTTAGAAGCAAATTATAAAATAACTGATGTTCATTGTTTTAAAAGTCAGACAAATGGACAGCAGGCAAAAAGAGCGGGAGGAAACTCCTTCATCCGATGCTGAGCGGCTGCTGCTAAGGGCTGGCTTGCATCCTTCCAGGCATCTTTGCCTGTACATAAACAAAAATGCCATTTCCTCCATAAAAACATGATCATTTTTCACACACTATACCTCTTTCTATGCGTTCTGCAGAAAATTCCTTCTAATGGAATTTTCTGTGGGTCAAAAGATTCGCTTATTCCTTTCTTAAGTAAATTTTTTTTCTTTATAACATATTTGATAGAAAATTTGGAAAAAGCAATCAAAACAGTCAAAGGAAAATTCACCCATTAGCCACTGTTCAAATAGAACCACCATAGTGGTGATAAGGTTTAGTTTTTTTTTTCTAAGAGTCTATATATTTTTTAATTTTTTTTATTTATTTATTTTTATTTTATGTATATGAGTGTTATGCCTGCATGTATGTGAGTGCACCCGTGTGGTGCCTCTGGAGGACAGACAAGGGCGTCAAATCCCCCTTGAACTGGAGTTACAGATGGTTGTTAGCCACCACGAGGGCACTAGGATCCAAACCCGGGTCTTCTGCAAGAACAGCCAGTGCTCTTAACTACTGAGCCCTCTTTCCAGTCTGGCAAGTGACTATATTTTACAAAACTCTAGAGGCTGGGAAGATAGCTCAGTTGGTAAAGTGCCTCTCAAGCATGAAGACCTAAGTTCTGATCTCTAGCACCCATGTACAAAGCCTAGTGTGGAGGAGCCATCTGTAACTCCAGAACTGTGGGGGCAGAGACAGATGGATCCCTTGAGCTCACTGGCTAGTCAGCCTAGGCAATCAGTGAAACACTGTCTTAAAAAATAAAGTGGAGGAACCAGCCAGATGGCTTTATGGGTAGAGGCATATGCTACCACTCCTGATGCCCTGAGTCTGATCCCTGGAACCCACAGTATGGAAAGAGAAAACTGGTTCTCATAAGTTGTCCTCTGACCTCCACATACACACTGTAGCACTCAGGCACACACATGTGCACGTGTGCATACTCACAACCAAAATATACTCAACTTACTATTTCACAGACTGGATTCCACACACACACATTTAATAAAAAACTGTAAACATGTCCCATGACTTAAATTTTCTATAACATCAGTTTAATATAATATAATGTCTGACCCCAGGATCTTCTTATCCCCAGCCCATTCTGATCAGGAAGCGTGCTGCAACAGGAGGCTGGAGCCTGTTGTTCCATGGCACAACACTTCCTGCCCACTCTCTTTCAGGAATGAAATGCTCTAGAAGGTTCTGAGCACCTGCCGCATCCAGCCCTCCTGAACGGAAGTGCCAATATCCTACTAATGGGCATGCAGCCCTCTTGTAACTTCTCCGCTGATGCCCAACCATGCAGTAAGTAGCTGCTACCCTTTCCTCTGCCACTTTCCTGGTCCCTGGGCTCCTCCAGTCTTGGTGCCAACCCAAGGTGCCGACCCAGCACTCATCCTGACTATGAAGCAAGGGAGTCTCTGGACTCAAGCTAGGTAGAGGTGTCACTTGGCTTGGTACCTGGACCAGTTTTCCCTCAGACTCATGGGACTGAGGGAAGAACAGGTAGATACCAGGTATGGACAGGTGGGTACCAGGAATGGACAGGTAGGTACCAGGTATGGGACAGGGCAGGTATGAACCAAATAGTGTAGAACTAAGTGTAACTTGGGGCAAGACCATTCTATGCTCTGAGGGATCTTGTGCTCCCCAGTTATATAATGGGAACTATGGGCCCTGTGCTCCTCTGCCTCTCTAGAATGCATAGCCCAAGTCAAGCCCATGTTTTCTTTCTTCTCAGAGTCCCACACGTCTTATGATTGGTTGAATCCAGTCACGCATCAGGCCTTGAGACATTTTTAACATGATAATTATTAGCTGTCATCTCATTCAACCCTCACAGTATGCCTAAAACAGGAGGTGCCGTTTTTATCCCTTCATTACAGATGAAAACGCTGAGTTCAGATTTTGCAATTCAGCAAAAGAGTCCAGATTTAAACACAAGGTTATGGGGCTTCCAAACACACATTCCTTAGTGTCCTCTGGTCGCTACTCTACTTTGTGGTACAAAATAGAGATAATCTTTTCCTTGCTGTGGTCAGTGGAACTGAGGCCAGAGAGGGGAGATGACCTCTTCCAGGTCATACAAGTCCATGGCAGAGAGGGCTGAATCCAGGCTGTGTAGCCCCCAGCCCGCCCTCACCTCCCAACCAGTACTGGCTAGTTTTCAGAAAGGAAAGAAGGTTCACCAGAAGCATCCAGCCCCCAGGCTAGAGTCAGATGATGAAGAATGAGCATGGGGGTGTCTTCTGGGGAAGGATGTTTGTTTAGCTCAGCCTGAGATCAGTTCAGAAAAGTTTTGACTTTGGGCAAGTTCCCAGATTGCTTGTGGAGTGGAGGGGGTCTGAGCCAGGAAGCTCCTTTCATTTGCACTGTCCTCTGACAGCCACAGCAGTTTCTACTCCCTCCCTCACCCTTTCAGTCACTTACCCTACAAATCCCTGTTTTGTGCCCACTATGTGCTAAGCAGTGAGACGAGCAACCACAGACAGCACCCTGGGCTCTAGCAGAGAGTGCATGGTGACCAGACCATCAGAGCGTATGTTGAGTGCTAAGGAGAACAAAGAGGTCAGTGGAACTCAGACAAGAGGTGCCTCCTGGAAGCTGAGATGTGGAGGTTGAGAAAGAGTTAGGCAAGCGTTTCTCTAAGGGGACAGCCTGTCTCAGGGACAAGAGATGGGAAAGAAGGCTTTGCACTAAGGACTGAATGTGAGGGTGTTCGTTCGCTTTTCTGTTGCTGTCATAAAACACTCTGACCAAAAGCATCTTAGGAGAGGAAAGGGTTTACCCAGCTCACACAACTCATCCTAAGCACCTCAGCCGATGTGGAAAAAGTAGAGTCAGTCTGTGTTTGAGCCTGGCCTTGCCACTTTCCAGCTGGGTGACCTGAAGTAAGACGCTTTACCCACCAGCTTCAGTTTTTTCATTTGGAAATCGGGAATAAAAATGTCTACCCTTGGGGGCCTGAGAGATGGCTCAGCAGGTAAAGGTGCTTGATGCCAAGGCTGATGGCCTGAGTTTGATCCTGGGAACCCAACATGGTGAAAGGAGAGAACCAACTCCTGCAAGTTGTCCTCTCACTGCCACACATGCACCATGGCATGCATGTGTGCACACACACAGATAGACAGACGGATGGATGGACAGATAATTTTTTAAATTTTTATTTATTATTTTTGTATGTATGCGTGTATTGCCTGCGTGTAGGTAAATGTACCCGTGTCATGCAATGCCCACAAAGGATGGAAGAGGCTGTCAGATCCCCTGAAACTGGAGTTACGGACCGTTGTTAGCCACCATGTGGGTGTTGGGATTCAAACCCGGGTCTTCTGCAAGAACAGTCAATGTTCTTAGTCACTGAGCCATCTCTCCAGCCCCTAGACAGATAAATTTTTTAATGTCTACCTTGTTGAGATGCTGTGTGGGCCAAGAGTTAATCTATATAATAGTAACAGTGGCAGTTAGAGTTTCCTGCGGGATTCCTATGAGCCAGTGTGGTCTTACTGGGCTGGGCCACAAACCTGGCTCATGATCAGTGCTCAAGACATGCTTGGGAGGGGGGTTGTAAATGGATAGCATGAAGGTCTGGCAGCTTGCAGATCTGCATTCAAGCCTGTGCTCCACACTGCAGATTCCCCACCTGGTGAACAGAGCTGGCAGAGGTGGCTTGCTAGGTTGAGAAACAGAAGGTATGGGAAGCACTCAGTATTCACCTCACTTCTCCCTTTCAGTCCAAAAACCTGTACCAAGCACCTGCTAGGTGCCCAAACACTTGCCCAAAAAGTCCCTCAATCTTTACCTTCAACTTTTTGTTGCCCCGCACCATGCTTCCTTCATGCTATGAGAGTCCAATATCATGTGTGTCATGGCCGAACAGGGGAGGGGCACAGTCTGCCCTGGGAGAGCAGTTCTCCTGACGCCCCATCCCTTTGGCAAGATGTGGGTGGCCTGCAGGCTGAGGTGATCACCATCCCAGTGCTGACCTCCTCATCCACACTACTGATCATCAGCTGCATCTTATGGAAGACTTGCCGACGATGGTCCTGGCTCACACACCCCAGCCCGCCATCCCCATGAGAGCTCCAGGTAAGCCATTCTTGGACCACAATGAAGTTTGACATGGTGGTGCATACAAATGATCCTAGTACTTGGGAGGTGAAGGTAAGAAGACGATGATGAGTTCAAGGCTAGCTTGGGCTACATAGGAAGATCCCATGTGGGAAAAAAAAAAAAAGGTCCACCATGACAGGGAGGACCCACTTCTGTTTTATTCTTAGTTTCATTATGCAATAAAAATCCTGTCATGCATCTGCACATCCTTGACAGGTGTGACAGGAAGCACAGAAATTCTCTTTACTCTCTTACGTAACAAGGGATGATGGGCTCTGCTGGCTTGAGCCTAATGGAGGTCACAACTAGGGTACATGCCTCAGAGATTCCCCTGCCTTTGCCCAGCTTCTGCTGGACTGCTGGACATTCCCCACTGACCCCTTGAGTCAAGAGGGGCCCATTCTGCCACCCTCATTACCATGGCCCTGATGACTGTGGGCTAAGGCTGCCCTAGCTGCTGCCTCTCTGGGGCCTCCTGAGCCTAGTGCCTCCACAGGGAACCCTACTAAGGAACAGGAGAGCCTCCTATGGGAACTGGGTGGAGCATCACTGGCTTTACTCAACTGGAATATATCTTTTATTGCATGATCTTGGGTTGGTGGTCCTTAAGATTTTCCACCTCAACCTCACATCTTTTTTTTTCAACCTCACATCTTAAAACAGTCATATTGCCAGGCCTGAAGAGATGACTCAGCAGTTGAGAGCACTGGATGATCTTCCAGAGGATTTGGGGTTCAGCTCCCAGCACCCACATGGTGGCTAAGAACTGCCTCTTACTCTAGTTCTAGGGGATCTGATGCCCTCTTCTGGCCCTTGGGCATTGCACACATGTGGTACACTTACAGACATGCAGATAAAACACTGAAACACATAAAATAAGTAAATAAAACCCTCACATTGCCTATGCTTTCTCAAGGTAATGGAGTTTCAAGAGGTAGTTGTCACACAACTCATTAAAAAGCCCAGAATTCTCATCACTGTCCAAGATCTCAACAGTTGCTCTGGCCTACTGGTCACAGGTTCACAGCTTCTTTGACTCATCCAATGGGATTCAAGAATACACCATGTGATAGACAGGCCAGGTGCTGAGTTTATAACAAGTAAGGCCCAGAACTGTTATTCAGTTGTTACACAACAGTAATGGCACAGTGAGTGCTTGGATGACATGTGGGGGCTATGGAAACATTGGGAGGGACAACTGGCCATCCAGGACAGGAAGATCAAAGAATATTTCCAAGAGGCGGCATCTAAGCTGAGACCCAAGAACAGCTTGCTGGAAGGAAGGAAACAATGGCCCAGGCAGAGGCCACAATGTACAGTAGAGAGATTGGCAAACTATGGCTCACCTCTCAGTCTTATAAAGTTTTATTTAAACATCATCACGTTCATGTCTCGGCTGGCTTGGCTGCTTCTGCTCTGTACAGCAGAGTGTGGTGGTTGCAACAGACACAACGTAGAGAATAAGGTAAAAGAATATTTTACTGTCTGTCTCTTAATAGAAAAGAGGCTGGGGGCTGGAGAGATGGCTCAGCGGTTAAGAGCAATGACTGCTCTTGCAGAGGACCCGGGTTCGATTCCCAGTACCCACATGGCTAACAATCATCCATAACTACAGTTCCAGGGGACTTGACTCCCTCTTCTGACCTCTGTTGGCATTGCACAACATGGGTGCACCTACACACATGCAGGCAATACACTCATACACACAAAATAAAATAATAAATTTTTTTTTAAAAAAAAAGACATGCTGACTGAAGCTTAGACAGCTCCCGTTGCCTGTTAGGGAACATGGCGGCTGAAGGGCACGCAGTGAGCCTCTCACAAGAGTCCTTTCATAGTGGACTGACCCAGAATGGATGCGCCTCATTTTCAGTAAGCTGACCAGATCCTCTCTTCCCAGGAATTTGCCTATCAGACCCAGAAATGGAGCTCAGTCACATCAGTACCTGAATTGCAGATACTGAAATTACAGCCCTGCTCCTGCCCTTGCAATCAGTTCCTGGAACTATCTTCTTTTTCTCACCTCTCAAACTCAGTTTTTATACTTTCTTCTCTCTCGCTCTCACCCTCGCTCTCGCTCTGTGCTGTGTGTGTTATGTGAGTGTAGGCATGCATGGAGGTCGTGTACCATGGCATGCATATGGAGGTCGGAGGACAACTTTATGTCCCGGAGGTTGAACTCACATCACCAGGCTTGTGCAGCAAGCACTTTACCTGCTGAGCCATTTCACTGGCCCCAGTTTTTTGTACTTCCAGTAAAGAACACACACACACACACACACACACACACACACACACACACCAGTACTAGGGGGATTCGACTAGAGCCTTGCACATGCTAAAAAAGCACTCTACCACTGAGTTATATCCTCAGTCCTCCTCTTTTTGAGACTGGCTCTCATTAAGTTGCCCAGGCTGGTCTTGAACTCATTCTGTAGCTCAGGAAGACCAAAAATTTGTGATCTTCCTGCCTCAGCTCCCTGGGTAACTAGGTCTACAGGTCTGTGCCACCAGGCCCAACTGGAGAAAACTTTTCATTAGCTAAAATTAAAGGAATAGAGAGAGGCAAAGCTGATCGGTATCAGCTTCAGTCAGCATGGTGCAATCTACATACAGCATGAGACATTTATACATACATACATTTACATACATGAGACATTTATACACATTTATATACATTTATATACATGAGACATTTATACATATATAATTTGACTTTCTTTTTTAAAAAAATTTTTTTAGTCTTTTTGAGACAGGGTCTCCCTGAAGCCCCAGCTGTCCTGGAACTCACTATGTAGACCAGGCTGGCCTTGGACTCACAGAGATCTGCCTGCCTCTGCCTCTGGAGTGCTGGGATTAAAGGCGTGCGCCACCACGCCCAGCTATATTTTATTATTTTTATTTAATGTGTGTATTAGTCACTTTTCTGTTGCTGTGATAGAAACACTGAACAAAACAGTTTATGAAAGGAAGAATTTATTTGAGCTTATGGTTCCAGGGGAATTACAGTCTGTCTTTGGCAGGGAGGCATGGCAGCAGAGATGGCTGGAGGAGTAATGGAAGCTAAGCTCTACATCTTCAAGCAAGCACAGGAAGCAAGAGAGAAACTAGAGATCCAGCAAGGCATAAGAACTCTTCAAGCCCACCCCCAGTGACGTGCTTCCTCCAGGATAGCCACACCTTCTAAGACCTCCTAAAACAGCACAGCCATCTGGGGACAAAATGTCCAAATTCCTGGAGCCTATGGGGGACATTTTCATTCAAACTACCATAATGTGTACGAGTGTATTGCCTGCATGTATGTAAGTGCACTCATATCATGCAATGTCCAGATTCCCTGGAACTAGAGTTACAGAAAGCTGTTAACTGCCAATGGGGTGCTGGGAACAGAACCGGGGTCCTCTGCAAGAACAGCCAGTGCTCTTAACCACTGAGCCATCTCTCCAGCCCCTAATTTAAGACTTTCTAATTGCCACATAAAAAGTTTTTAAGTGAAGTTAGTTTTAACTTTAAACTATGTCTTTTACATTGTGTCTTTGCATGTATTTTATACTTACAGTACCTCTCAACTCAGACTAAAGCTATTTCAAGTACTCCACAGCCACAGGCTGGTGACTAGAATAATGGATGGTACAGATTTAGATACTCATGATTGAGCAGGACTAGTTTCATTTTTTTTTGTGTGTGTGTGTGTGTGTGTGTGTGTGTGTGTGTGTGTGCCTGTGTATGTACACAAACCTATGCTGGTGCCCACAGAGGCAATGAGACAACATCTCTGGAGCTAAAATTACAGAAAGTTGTAAGCCCACAGACATGGGTACTGGGAATCAAACCCTAACATCGAGAGTTCTCAACTCTGGACTAGTTTAAAAGTCTTACCCTCTAAAAACAAGGGGGTGGGCATCTCCTAAGGAGATTGAGGCCAGGAATTAGCATGATCAAAATCCGACTGCTCCTTAAAGGCTGGGCCAGAGAAGAGCTGAGATGAGTTGGGAAACAGGACACAAGGCAGTTGGACTACTCCAAATGAGATGATGTTATCTCAGACTTGGCAGCATGAGATGGAGAAGCAGCTGAATTCAAGATGACTAGAGGCTCGCTGTGATCACTGGCCTCACAGGCTAAAGCTAGCTCCCAACTGGACACCTTCAACACCCTCCTCTGTCCCATCCCAAATATCTTCCTTTATCCTCTCTTTGGAGATGAAAATGGTAAGTCCTTCCCCATCTTCTTGGTAGTTATGCATGCAAAGTGGTTCACAATAGGAGATCAATAAATGTTTCTTCTCATTAAATCTTCTGAATGCCTGGCCCACACCTGAATGTTCCATCCCACACTTAATTCCTAATCCAGAAATATAAGACGCTGGAAAAATATTGATACTGCCACCTCAAACTAGGATGGGCTAGAGATCCTGGGAGCTCTCAGAAGCTCTAAAAGAAATAATACTTTTGGTTGTATGGGTGTGGGGAGAGTTGTAATCAACCAGGGTTGTGGTTTGGTTAAGACAGTTCAGTAAGTGAGAGATGAGGGAGTTGAAGGTACATGCAAGGGAGTGACTACAAAGACCGACTGCGGTATTTAAGCTGGCATGAGAACTTTTACATGCTCTTCACAAATGTTCCAATTCTCTCACCTCACTCCTTTACCCTACTTCTATACATTGGATAGAAAAGCACTTTCCTGACCACTTAAGGCTGGGCATGACCCTGCACCTAATAGAGGCCAATTTGATGGTAACAGATTATAGACAAAACAATTGCCAGCAAGACTCTGCAGAGTTTTTTCTTTCTGATATAGTAACCAGCATTATTTGAAATGGTGGATTTTCCATAAGTCTGAGTCTCTAAAGGACTACAGTAAGTAGAGCTCTCTCAAGGTCTGTACAGTTTAAGTATTGTAAACAAGAAACAGGTATTATTATATTAAAGTTTACAGTGTAAATCATTGAAATTTGGAGGTTTGTTACTGTAGCACCACTTAGCCTATCTCAATTTCGTAAATGGAAGAAAGAATGTTAGCATGAGGAGAGTTAATGCAAAATGTAGGATTCATTGTAGTTCCTGGTGTTCGACTGATGGAGTCAGATTACAAATGTGAATAGCTGGAAAGACAGCAGGCATTGCTTGGAGAATTAGATCCATGGCAAGGTCTAGCCATGGCCACCATACTAAGTGACAGAGATAGAAGAGGCCAAGATCACTGAAGGAAGTCAGGACAGCTGGGACTACAGGGAGACCCTGTCTCAAAAAGACCAAAAAGAAAAAAATTCATCACCAGTGACCAATACCATCCTGTGTTACAAAACACCAACATCATTCTCTCCTCTGCCTACTCTTTTGTTCTTATGTCCAATTCCATTGCCAAAGGTCTCATTTCCCAAACGTATCTCAAATTCATCCACTGTTTTTCACATGCTCAACCATTACTCAGATCATAATCTCATGATATCTGTCCTGGTGTACAACAGTTTCCTCCTAACGTTCCTGCTTTTTCTGCTTCTGATCTCTGTAGAAGTATCTATTGTGTTTAAAATTACCTTAAAATTAAGTAAAACTTAAAACCCCAACTTCTGCATGTTGGGAGCCTGGATGTGGCTTAGCGGGGTGCCTCTCTTTCACATGGCTACAGTCAGTTGTTAGCCTAGGCTACAACTGCACAAGCCTTACTTAATGGAAAGCCTACTTCCATGTTCATTCATGAGACTGTTAGAAGACTTCAAGTCTGGCCACTGGTTAAAATCATAGGCTCCTGGACTATAGACCTATCCACAGGGCAGCTCACAAAATGGCTAATGTCTTCCTCCAGAGCAAGTAAAGTCACCCAAGACAGAGGCTAGTCTTCTTGGAATCTAATCTCAGAAATGTCATCACTTCAAACATACTCTCTTCATTAAAATGGTGTCGTTAAACCCTGTCCATACTCAGGGAGAGAGACTTGAACCAGGATATGGGTACTGGGATGTGGGACCTTTGGGGACAATCTTAGAGACTGGCTACCATACTCTTTTCAATGCCTAAAGTGCAAAGGTGACACCTGCTCAGAAACTCTGATAACTTGTACATCCAGAGCACAATCTTTCATGATATGCCCCTAATCTCCAGTCCATTCTCATCTTCCCTTATGTACTCAAGTTCCCAAGAAAGGTCTCGGAATCATCATGCCACTATTCCCTTGTACATGGCATTTTCATGAAATGCCACTGCTCCCTGGATGGAGCAGACAGTTAAGTTTATTACTAATCAAAGCTCTTGGAATGATATTGCTTTAACACAGCACTCAGCACATCAAATCACAATTGTCTTGGATCTCACAGGAGCTCAGATTCAGTATGTTTGGGAGCTCCAATTTAAAACATTCAGGGGCTCAAGCTTAGCGTGCTCAGGAGCTCGTTTCCTCCTGGGGTTTGGCATTCAATCTCTTTTCTCCCAGAAGTCTGGTCCCTGGGTATACAACCAGACATACTGGTTGTAGAACCTCATCAACTCCACTAGTTGTTTTTTAACAGCATTTTGTTGAATTTATTTATGTGAGTGTTTTGCCTGTATGTATGTAAAGTGCACCTGTGTCATGCAGTACCCGAGGAAGACAGAAGAGGGTATTGGATCCCCTAGAACTAGAGTTACAGACAGTTGTTAGTCACCATGTGGGTGCTGGGATTCAAACCCAGGTCCTCTGCAAGGGTAGCCATTGCTCTTAACCAGTGAGCCATCTCTCCAGCATCTTTAACAACATTTTAACAACATTTTTGCCTAAAGAGCAGCCATAAGGTGATAGGGTGCTACTAAGCAAATAGATAGGTATGCCACTAATAAAGGCAATTATGGTGCTCACCAGGTTCCTATAAACGTAGGAAGAAGCTGGGTGGGTACCATGCTTAAGAGCACTCTCTGATTAGGCAGACACTTCCTAACCTGCTCCTCTGGTTATTATCTATTCTTAGACAAGTTACTTCATATCTCAGCCTCTATTTCCTCATTTCTACATGTAAACAAATTGGGTAGTTATGGCTATCATTTACTAGGAAATGTCCTGAGTGTTTAAATATGTTAATTTACAGCATATAAAGTAGGTGCTATAATCCCATTTTACAGACACAGAAACAAAAACACAGAAGCCCTCCTGCCTCCTATAAATGGCAGAACAAAGCCGGGGGTGGTGGCGCATGCCTTTAGTCCCAGCATTTGGGAGACGGAAGCAGGTGGATCTTTGTGAGTTCGAGGCCAGCATAGCAAGTTCCAGGCCAGCTGGAGCTACAGGGAGACCCTGTCTCAAAAAGACAAAAAATAAAATAAAATAGAATAAAAATAAATGATAAAACAAGGATTCCAGCAGGCAGTGAGGGACGCACTGTCATAACGTTCACTCTGCAAGTTGATAGTAGGCACTCTTATTTTAAAATACCACACCTGTCCTAGAAAGGCAGAATTCGTTCCAAATTTTCTGCATGTTCTCTC
>NW_008334092.1:660559-667329 GCF_000622305.1 Nannospalax galili | reverse complement strand
ATGCACAGTTAAGGAGACCACCAAAGACAAGCCTTTACACTCGCACTGCCTTGTGATTCTTTTATCAATTGTTTTATTATTTTTATCTTATGAGTATATTGCCTGCATATGTATGTGTAAGTGCACCCTTATCATGCAATGCCCACGGAGGTCAGAAAAGGACGTCAGATCCCCTGGAACTGGAATTATGGACAATTGTTAGCTGCGATGTGGATGCTGGGAATCGAACCGGGGTCCTCTGAAGAGTGCTCTTAACCGCTGAGCCATCTTTCCAGCCTCTAGCTTGTCGTTCTTCAAGGGACTCCCATTTAAGTGGAAGTGAATTTAGCAGAGGCGCAGAGGACCCGGCAGAGACAGCTCCACCCCTCCCGCACCGCTCCAGCCCCGGGTTGGTCTGTTTCCGCGGGAGCCCCACCCTTGGGAAGGCACGGGTTCCCATTGGTGGAAGTGGGGGGCGGAGCCTTGTCTCGAGTTTTCAACCGCGGGATTCCTCAGGATTTTAGTTCCGGAGGATCGGTTCCTCCTCCCGGCTGGTAGAGGGCACTAGAGTCCATTCTCAAATCCCAGGAGGGTCTTGGGTACGGAAGTGACGTACAAAAGCGGAACTCAGCGCGGGTTGGGGTTGGATTTGAGATCCGGCGGGTTGTGGACTTCGCGCTCAAGGTTCCGGGTGGCAGTGATTAAGAGCGTGCTTTCTGGACCTACAGCTCATGTTTTCAGCTGAGAAAAGTAGCGTCTAGGGAAAGGAATTCCTCGACTGCTCCGGGCAGAAGGACGACCTGGGAAGGGGGCCGGGTTCCGCCTGTCCACTCCCTGGGCCAAGAGTCTCAAATATCCCCATTCTGCAGTTGAGGGAGGGAGACGTCCAGTGTACAAGGGAGGGACTTGCCACGGCAGGATTGCCGGGTTTATCAAATAAAATGCCAGCCTGGTCGACATAGCAAGTTCCAGGAGAGCTGGGGCTACAGTCCTGTCTCCAAAAGAAAAAGAAACAAAAAACCAAAAAAAACCTTTGACCACTAGGATGTCATAGCTGGTAATTTTACATAGGCTTAGTTGTCCATCCCATAGATGCCAGAATAGAGAGGGGGGTTACATTTTTATTTTATGTGTATGTGTTTTGCCTGCAAGTATATAAGTGCACCCATGTCATGCAATGCCAGCAGAGTTCACAAGAGGGCATTGGGGCCCCTAGAATTGGAGCTAAGGAGAGTTGTTAGCCACTATGTGGGTGCTGGGAACTGAATTCAGGTCCTCTGCAAGAGCAGCCAGTGCTCTTAACTGCTGAGCCATCTATCCAGTTCCCAGAAAGGGGGTTTAAAATGCAGCAAGAGGATGAGAGATTCCCCATCTTTTTACAGTAGGAGTGAACTGGCAGGTGAATTTCCCAGGACTAGGGTAGGACAGAGGGATCTCAGGACAACTTATCTCCCTGTGACCCCATCATCAGGCTGCCTGGCTGAGCTCGCTTTTTCCAGGTTGTGGAAAAAGAGAGGTAAAGGAAAACCAGGCTACCACCAGGTCTCCCTCTGTTCCTTCCGAACACAACCTTCCCAAAGGTCCTGTCACACTTGTGCTTCAGAAGTATGTAAGACCCACATACTCAGTCATGGGCTCTGTCACTTCCTAATGAACTGTCTGCTCCTAGAGGGTGCATGGGGACTCATCTCTGCATCACCGAACTCTACCACACGTCACAGCCATGCTAAGTGCTCAAGAAATGCTGAAGGCATTACTTTTCAATGCCATTTACTGAGCACCTAATGATATGCTAGGCCTTGCGTTGGGTACTTTAGAGCCATTTTCTTACTTGCCTCTGAGAGAACTATATTTAATGCTCATGTTTTATGTTTATTCATTTGACATATAATTTTGAGCACCTGATCTGGTTACTGAGAACACAGCAGTGAAAAAAAATAAAAGTTCTTGCTGCCAGGGAGTTCACATTCTAGAGAGACTGACAGACGGTCCACAGACAGCGATGCTGTGGAGTATATTGAGTGGTGATAGCTGCTGTAAAGAAAAGGAAACCCAGTTAAGGGAAAACAGACTAGGAAGTGCTGTTTTCTAAAGGTTGGCCTTAGAAGTCTTTGCCTAACACGAGCCCAAGAACCTGGATTGAGTGAGTGAGCAGCACAGATTGCTAAAGGGAGAGGGGTCAGTAGAGGCAGACCAGCAGTAGGGTGTTAGGAATAGAGAAGAGGCTGGTGTGACTGATTGGTGAGAGTGGGAGTTAGAGGCAGTTGGTGAGGGTTTTTAAATATCATTCCTGATGAAATGAAGTCACAAGAGTGACAGGATCTGGCCCCTGAGTAAGGATGGACTATGGAGGGGAAGAGGGGCAAGATCAACCTTGAGAGGGAGAGGTTAGGCATCTGTCTCAGGTAGTAGCTGGTCTGCTGATGAGCACACAGGAGGACCTTCAGGAAGTTGGGTTGGATGTGGGAAGTGTTGAGAAAAGGAGGTCCCTCCATGAGGCCCTAGAGCAGGATGAGTCTATGAAGGTCACTGATAGTGGACTGCTTAGGGAGGAGCTTGAAGGAACAAATGTCCATGTGGCCAGGGCTCCAGAAGACTTCTAATCAAATTCCCCCACACTGACACAAACCCCTACCATCCTCCACATTTAATTCTTTTTTCTTTTTCTTCATAAAAAAGAATTAAGAAACATCTGAAAAGAAATGAGTATTATCATTGTCAGGTTAAGTCCTATCAAGGTTCTGTGTATATCCTCAGGAAGCAAATGGGACATAAACAAATACAAAAGATAGACATCAGAGGGGAGAGAGGGAGGGAGGGATTTGTTCACACTCTGTGCCCAGCTGCTGTCACTTCAAAAACCTTCAGGGCCCTGTGGACCCCAGTGGACCTGCCCCTAGTGAGGCTGCAGCCCAGCCAGCCACAGCTCCACAGAGGCCTGAGTACCTCTGGGAACAGCTGCCAGTTTGAGAATTGTGTTTTCCTTTCCTCTCCCCTCAACAAAGAAACATGAGTGGGTCCAGGTCTGTTCAGGCCCCTGATGTGGAAGTCTCAGAAACAGTCTCCCAGAGTGCTAAGTATGAGGAAATATGAAGTGAAAAAAGAGGACGAATCCGACATCAGAACAAGCAGGTTTATTAGGAAACTAACCTGAGAGGCTCCCCTCAAGGCCTAGGATCCAGAAGAGGAGCGACATCTCTTATAGACTCAGGATTTTTATATTTTTCTCACTTTGGGGAATGAGAAAGGGTTTGGAGTTGAAGTTGGATCATACCAGGAAGAGCAGTTGCAGAGTGGGTTTCACCTTTTTTGGGAAATGGTCTGCAGTCATGTGTGACTCCAGTTTAGGGAGTACCCTGTGACTGGGGTTGAATCATATGAGGGGCAGTTGGAGGGTATGTTATGAGACACTGGTTTCCAGGAAGGCAACCAGAGTGGTAATCATAAAAGGAGCATTCAGGACCTAATATTTCTCCATCACTGAGACCAGTGTGGGACTAGGTATGGGTAACTACTAGAGGGACAAGGGAGTGTCCCATTTGTGACTTTCCTGAGTCTTACTGTCCTGAGCTTTAAGCCTGTTCATTGTCTAAGTACAAAAACTAGACCCAGTCTTGAAAAAGGAGATAGCCCTTGCTTTGGGGAGCATGTAGTTTACTCTGAACACAAAGCACGTGGCCTCATTAGATGACATGAGGCCATGTGCAGGCCAGGGACTAGCTGAGAAACTGAATCTGAGTAGCCAGGTTACTCTGAGCAGAGCTCCATGAAGACATAAACACCATCACATGGACATGTCCCAAATAGGCAAGACATGGAGATGGAAAGTAGATCAGTGTTTCCAGATGCCCAGAGGAAGGGGAAATGGAGGGTGAGTGTTCATGGGTTTGGACTTTCTTCAAGAGATGATGAGTGTGTTCTAGAATTATGATGTTAAGAATACACAGAAGAGAGGTAGGCTAAGGTTGAGATCCTAGCAGACAGCCTGAGAGGGTAGATTCAGACTTCCATCAGTGTAGCAACTCTGATCTCAGCAGACTGCCTGAGAGCGCCGGGTTCTGGCCTCCCTTTGTCCTCCCTCAGGCAGAGCACCTGAGAACACGGGACTGCCTAAGAGCCCCTGATCCTGCCTCCACAAAGCCGAGCCAAATCCATCCCCCTACATGGGATTTTGTGAGGCCCCTCCCAAGGCCCCAGGGCACAGCTAGCTTTGGTAGACTAAGACTGAGAACCTAGCAGAAAGCCTGAGCAGCTGGGTTCCAACCTCCATCAGTGTAGTGGCTGGGATCTCAGCAGACTGCCAGAGAGTGCTGAGTTCTGGCTGCCTCCTAGCATAAGGGCTGAGAACGCAGGGGACTGCCTGACAGCACCCAGATCCTGCCTCTACATGGTGAAGGAAGCCTGAGTGTACCAGACTGGAACCTAAATTGGGCTTCTGTGGGTTCTCCTGAATAGTTGATCTGAAGCTATAAGTTCCCTCCAAATTAAACCTGAGAGAACCTGAACCCTGTACCAACCAGCTTTACATAACCAATAAAGAAAGGCTCTAGGCACCCTGATAATACAAACAGAAGCATACTTCAACTTAATTCTTTAATTTTCATATCAGAATCACAAGTAACGAAAGAAATTCATGTGCCAAAATCACAAAAGAAAAATAAAATGGAAAGCCAAAACACTATACCCCCACCAAACTCCACCAGTCCTGTAGAAGAGTTCGAGAAGAACCCCTTAGAGATACCCCAAGATGCAGAATTTAAAAGAACAATCGTAAACATGATCAAGGAATTCAACGAATTTAAAGAACACATGAATAAACAAATCAAAGAGCTAAAAGAAGGGATAAACTTCTGAATGAATTCACAAAAAGATAGAAACATTGAAGAAAATTCAGGCAGAAATGAAGAAGAAAGTGCAAAGCTCAATAAGCCAACTTGAAACAATGGGGGAAAAGCCTCACTGCTGCTAGAATAAATGAAATGGAAAACAGAATATCAACACTGGAGGATGAAGTTAAAGAAATGGACCACTCAAGCAAAAATTATGGAAAAATTTTTAAAAACACAGGGATGGAATATGCAAGCTATGTGGGACACCATGAAAAGATCAAATCTATGGATCAGAGGAAGAGAGGAAGGAGAATTTCAGGTTAATGGCATTGACCAGATCTTAAACAGGATTGCAGAAGAGAATTTCCCGAAATTAGGAAAGACATCCCCATACAAATACAGGAAGCACATAGAACACCAAATAGACAGGATCAGAAAAGAAACTCTCCACGATACATCATAATAAAAACACCGAATGTACAGAACAAGGACAGAATACTGAAAACAGCAAAAGAAAAGCAAGTCACATCATATAAAGGAAAACCCATCAGAATTATAGCTGACTTTTCAATGCAAATTATAAAAGCCAGAAAAGCTTGGAGCAAAGTATTCTACATTCTAAATGATCATAGATGCTAAGAACACTTTACCCAGAAAAACTTTCTATCATAGTTGAAGGGGAAAGAAAAATCTTCTGTGACACAAATAGGCTGAATGAATTCATGTCCACTAAACCAGCCTTTCAGAGAACACCCAAAGCAGTAGCAAAGATCGAAGAAAGGAATGACCATACCCAAGAGGTTACAGAAAGAAAACAAATGAAGGTACAATTAGGGAAACACAAAATAGAACTAAGAACACAAACAAATCAAAATGATGACAACCAATATACATCTTTCAATAATAATCTTAAATATCAATGGACTAAACTCCCCAGTCAAAAGACAGAGGATAAGTGAATGGATTAAGAAACAAAATCCATCTCTTTCTTGTCTATAAGAAATCCATCTCACCTTCAAGGACAAGCACTACCTTAAGGTCAAAGGATGGAAAAGAATATTCCAAGCAAATGGTACTAAGAAACAAGCAGGGGTTGCAATTCTAATATCTGGCAATACAGATTTCAGAGTAAAACTAATCAGTGGAGATAAGGAGGGTCACTTCATTCTGATCAAAGAAACAGATAACCAAGACAATATTACAACCCTTAACATATATGCACCAAACTCTGGCACCCAAATTCATAAAAACAACACTACAGGACTTTAAGACTCAGATTAACCCCAACTCAGTAGGGAACTTCAACACCCCACTCTCTCCATTAGATAGGTCAACTGGACAAAAAATAAACAGAGAGACACAGAGAGACATCTAAATCAAACGATCCATACATCAAGTAGATCTGACAGACATCTTTTGAATATTCCACCAAAGCACCGAAGAATACACCACCTCCTCAGCAAATATGGAATGTTTTCAAATGTGACCACGTAGTGGGCCACAAAACAATCCTCCACAAATATAAAAATATTGAAATAATTCCATACATTCTATCAGACCACAATGCAATAAAGCTCAAAATCAACACTGAACAAAGTCCTAGTCACTACATGAATTCATGGCAATTGAACAACACACTCCTAAACAATGAGTGGGTCAAAGGAAAAATTAAGAAAGAAAAGAATTCCTGGAATTCAACGAAAAGGACAATACAACACAGCACAACCTCTGGGACACATTAACAGCAGTCCTAAGAGGGAAGTTTATAGCTCTAAATGCCTACATTAAAAAATTAGAAAGAGCCCAAATAAATGACCTAACACTGCAACTTGAGACACTGGAAAGGCAAGAACAAATGAAACCCAAATCCCACAGAAGAGAAGAAATAACAAAAATCAGAGCAAAAATTAATGAAATAGAAACAAAGAAAACAATACAAAGAATCAATGAATCTAAGAGCTG
>NW_008334092.1:658727-659552 GCF_000622305.1 Nannospalax galili | reverse complement strand
GAAGAGGGCTTTGGATTCCCCTGGAACTGGAGTTAAGGACGGTTCGTAGCCGCCATTTGGGTGCTGTGAATTGAACCCGGGTCCTCTGCAAGAGCAGTCAGTGCTCTTAATGACTGAGCCATCTCTCCAGCCCCGAAAATTTTAAATTTTTAAAGAAAGAGAGTGAGGAAGACATCAGAAGATGGAAGGACCTCCTATGCTCATGGATTGTAAGAATTAATATTGTGAAAATGACCATCCTACCAAAAGAAATATATTCAATGCAATCCCAATCAAAATCCTTATGACATACTTCACAGAATTAGAAAAAAATCCTTAAATTCATATGGAAGCACAAAAGACCCCAGATAGCCAAAGCAACCCTGAGCACAAAGAGCAATGCTGGGAGGATTACTATACCAGATCTTAAAGTATACTACAGAGCTATAGTCATAAAAACAACATGGTACTGGGACAAAAATAGACACATAGAGCAATGGAACATCACTGAAGATCCAAACCCGAGTACACGCAATTTCAGGTACCTGACATTTGACAAAGGTACCAAGAACACACAATGGAGGATAGACAGCATCTTCAACAAATGGTCCTGGCAAAACTGGATCTCCATCCTGTAGAAGAATGAAACTAGACCCTTATCTTTCACCTTGCACAAACATCAACTTCAAATGGATGAAAGACCTCAATGTGAAACTGGAAACCCTGAAACTATTAGAAGAAAATATTGGCAGTAACTTACAAGATATAGGTGTAGGAAAGGATTTTCTAAATCAGAAGTTGCTCAGGACTTAAGGTCAGCAATCAACAAGCGGGACCACATTAAAT
>NW_008334092.1:657570-657962 GCF_000622305.1 Nannospalax galili | reverse complement strand
TAAACATCATCACAATTGGGCTTGTTGACAGTTGTGCTCATTCATTAAAGGAGGGCCAAGCAGGGTCATTGGACCCTCACCAGAGTATCCAGCCACTCTTCCCAGCCAACTGTATGTAAATTGGCCCTAAGCACACTTGGCCTCCTGGATTTGGAGAGGGCTAAAGTATATGATCTGGGAAAGGCTAGGAAGAGAAGGTGTGACCCACGTTTGGTAAAGGCTTTCCAGTGTGCATACCCTCAGGTCATTCATAACCTCAGCAATCTCAGTTATCTCGGTAAGTAAGCTCAATAAATTCATTGGTTCCCCAGTAAAACTTTAATCAAACATTGGCTTGACACTAAGAACCTTAAAAGGGAATAAGCATTGCTTAGCATCCCCAGGAAAAGAGG
>NW_008334092.1:656190-657508 GCF_000622305.1 Nannospalax galili | reverse complement strand
AAAAATGAGAATGTAAAAAGTTATTAAGAGGATATGGAAATGGAAATATTTTCCAAAATAGAAAAATGAGAAAGCCTAAACAAGTGATAAAGGTCTGTTTAGGTTTGTTATGATATATAAAGGATGAGACAAAAATAATATACACATAATCTTAAATTTTCTATGGTCATAGTTTAGTCAACTAGTTTAAGGAACAAAATATATATCTAGTCAAGGTTTATCTGAGAATATTTGGTTTTTTACCCAAGCTTTATCTACATAGCACATAATTAAAAGTACCAGACTGGTGGAACTAAACTTACTGGATGTTTAACAGCCATAGTTTGAGGCCTATACTAATCTGATTAGAGGGACTTAAAGGACAGTTTTTGCCACTTGCCCTCCAAAAATGTCCTGTAATTGTGGTGAGTCACCTGTCCTCTTGTTCAGGGAGGACATGGAGACCCTACGAGATGGACTTGAACCAGTGTTCAGTCTACAAAGAGGAGGGTCAACTCAGAGGAAACATCTCATTCATGCTTCCAAGTGAAGCCAGACATGGTTAAGCAGGACCTTTGACTTATCTTCACATAGATGGAACTGGTAAAAGAAAGGAGCCAGGAGCTCCTCCCAAGCCCATGTGACCCCTGAGGAACAGATCCTCAAATGACCTTAAGTGTAAAAACAAATTGATTTATTTGGGCCAACTGTATGGTCTTAAACCCCCAAAAGGAAAGTATAACCAAAGAGTAAAGTCATCAGTGTACTTCCTTTTTTTTTTTTTCTTTTTGGTCTTTTTGAGACAGGCTCTCCCTATAGCCCCAGCTGTCCTGGAACTCACTATGTAAACCAGGCTGGCCTTGAACTCACAGAGATCCGCCTGCCTCTGCCTCCCAAGTGCTGGGATTAAAGGCGTGTACCACCACACCCAGCATATTTCCTTTTTTAAAATATTTTATTATTTTTATGTTATGTGTATGTGTGTATTGCCTGTGTGTAGGTAAATGCACCCAAGTCGTGCAATACCCGCGGATGACAAAAGAGGCTGTCAGATCCCCTGGAACTGGAGTTAAAGACAGTTGTTATCTGCCATGTGGGTGCTGGGATTCAAACCAAGGTCTTCTGCAAGAACAACCAGTGTTCTTAATGAAAGATTAAAGCCATTAGTATATTTCTTTAAGAGTTCAAGGGATTACACTTTCCAGACATTACACTTAAGTCTATATAAAAAGTTATTTAGACAGTTATTTCTCATTGATGATTTTGTTCCTAACCAGTCAGATATAAAACTTCAAAAGACTTCAAATCTCGGTCTCCAATTCTATAGTGACCCCCTGTA
>NW_008334092.1:595736-649924 GCF_000622305.1 Nannospalax galili | reverse complement strand
CTGTAGTGCCCACCTGTAGCTAAGGGAGACAACCTGCTATTGTTCTAAAATGATGGATAAATTTGTTTTCTCCACCATCTAGAAGCCTGTGAGAGGGAACTGACGCTGATTCTAACCACTCCAACAGCTATCGAAATACTATCACTCTAGAGCCCAGCCTTGACAGACAAAAGGAAAATAAGGAGGAACCCAGGGAGGGATGCTTTTGGAAGCCCTTGTCAAGAAATTCCAATGGACTGTCATATGAACATTTGAAAATTGCCCGGTTCTGACTTTTTTCTAGTTCTCTGTCTAGAACTTTTTTTTTGTTGTTCTTTTTGAGACAGGCTCTCCCTATAGCCCCAGCTGTCCAGGAACTCACTATGTAGACCAGGTTGACCTTGAACTCACAGAGATCTGCCTGCCTCTGCCTCCCGAGTGCTAGGATTAAAGGCATGCGCCACCATACCTGGTCTCCTGTCTACAACTTTTAATGCTAATTACTCTTGACTTTACTTCTCCTTCACATCTCCTGCTCACGATTTAAGGACTTTCTTTTCCACTTAGAGATAAAAGTCATGCAATTTGGGAGTCTTTTAGATAGACCCACTGAAGGGGTACTCCAATTGCCTCACCCTGCATCCCTGTTCAGTATGGAAGAAGCCAGAGCGGTCTGTGTCCCTATTCCCTATTGGCAATTTGGGTAACCCCTTCAGAGGATGGTGTGATAAGAATAGGAGGTAGGAATTGGCTAGGCAATTAGGGTAAAAAGACCCCAAAGAAAAGTAGCCAGTTTCTTGGCTAAAAGTCAAAATGTCCTTGGGCCTCTTAGCAACATACTCTGTTCCAAAGGCCAAAAATCTCAAAAGTATTTGGGAGCTTGTATCTAATCCTTAAAAGATTTTAGGGTTACCTCTTAGAGGGGGGAATGTTAGAGCAGGCAAAAGCCCCATAAAAATCAATAAATAAATCAAAGAAGAAAAAAATAATACACAGAAGACTTTCACACTTTAAAAGGGTGAGTTTTATGGCACTTGATTGTATCTCAGTTCCTCTTAAGAAGAAAAATCTTCACACTGGAGAGATGTCTCAGTGGTCAAGAGCGCTTACTGCTCTTGCAGAGGACTGGGGTTGTTCCCAGCACCCATATGGTAACTTACAGCCACCTGCAACCTCAGTTCCAAGGGTTCTGACATCCTCTTCTGGCCTCTATGGGCAGTGCACACTTGTGGTACACATACACAGGCTCACACACATACATATAAATAAATAAATCTTAAAAGAATAAAACTCTTTAAGGTGTTCTGCAGTAGCTGAGGGCGATGGAAGATCTGAAGCCCTTTTCCCAGTGGCTCACATATCCCAGGAGCACAGCTTAAGACCCTGGCAGCACAAAGGAACATTTGTCCTGGTAAGAACTACCAGTCTGAGAAGACGTCACACCGTTGGCACTAGACACAGCAGTGCTCTGTGTTCCAATGGTTGTTTCCTGAGCACATCTACCATGTGTGTGGGGTACTCTTACTGCCTTGCCAACCTGCAAGGAAAGTAAGGTCACAGGGTCTACTGAGAACTTCCCGGGGGGAAACGGGGCTGGACTTATAGCTCAGTAGCAGAGCATGGGCCTGGCATGTACAGAGCCCTGGGTTCGAGCCAAAACCTTCCTGCCCACCTCATCCCTTTGCCCTTTCTCTTTCTACCACTTCTCTGGGTGAGGCTTAGACTAGAGATGGATCACACAGAGGTCATGACTAGTCACGAACTTATGAAAGGAAGCAGATCTGACCCCTCCTCAACCCAACAGTTCGCCCAGCCTCATGATGCCAGGCATGGAAACCTTCGAGGAAGGCAGAGATGAGTGAGCGAAGACGGGCACCAGTGGGAGACTGGGGCTGGAGAGCAGGTCAGGGCTGAAATGAACTGGTTCCTCCATGTCAAGTTGGCAAGTTTCTCTCAGCCTCACCCAGGCAGCATTGTGAATGGAACTGCTGATTCCACTAAAGTATTAAAAAACCTAAATATTTATTTGCTTCATATTTACCAAGGTGAGAAGGAGACCAAGGAGACCCCAAGAACACCCCACACCTGGCTGACCAGGCCCCTTGCGCTGCAGAGGAGGAAGACACAACTAGAAGGGACAGGATTTATGTTGCATACTTGAACTACAGCAAGTGTAAGACTGGTCCTATTTACAGGGCAAAAACACGACAGGTGAAATGTGGGTGACAGAGCAAGCACCAGCGTCCTGGTCAGAGGATGCCAGCTTGCTGCCTTGCCCACCTCTCCCAAGGCATCTCCATGATCCTGCTGGGGTTCTCCAGGGGGTTGGGGGGGAGGCCTGCTCACATGATGCTCGCTGGGGTGAAGACAGGGCCCACACACAAGGTGTCTGTGATCTCCCAGCCACAGGACAGAGGCTTGCACACGCCCTCAGCATCCTGGTCATCTTCTGCAGGCAACAGTTGCCTTCGAAGTGCTTCCCTGGGAGGAAGAGACACACGCTAAAGACAGCCAATATGGGAACACAGGCCTGGAGCTTCCTGTAGCCCCAGCTTCTGTAGTTCTGGCCTCATTACACACAGGGCTCTTACCTGAGCCCCAAGCCCAGCCAAGGGCAGGAACAAGACCCCATCCTTAGCAGGTGGAAAGACCAGGACTGAGCTTAGCCCTTATCTCCATATTCCAGGCTTAAGGCTTAAAAATAGTCCATATCCTGCTCCCCTTCAACAGTCCCACAAACTGGTTCTCCTCTGTCCCCATGTGGATGAGAAACTCTACCATCTGATCCCCTTCTCTGGCCACAGCCAGGATTCTTGTCCTACACCCGATCCAGTCCTGCCAATCCCACTTCCTAAACAACCCACTTGCTCATCTCTGTTCCCATCATCAGAGCCATCTCTTGCTGGGACCCACCATCTCCCTCACCTGCTCCTGCCCCCTCCAGACAAAGACAGCACAGATGAGCCAGGGCGCATCTTTCCAAAAGGCAACTTCCACTCTTGTACTCCAGCACCTTCCTGCCACACTTAGATGCCCACAAGATCAGTCCTTGCCCACATTCCCCCAGTACTCCATGTGACGTTCTCAGATGTCACTGAGGCAGCCTGTGGAATGACTGTGCCATTAGGCTCTCACATGTCCCCTCCCAGGCCTGGGCCTTGCTGTCCCATCTGCATTATCCACCCTCACAAGCTGATTCCTCCACAGCTTCCAGGTCTCGGGTTAGACGACAGATCCTCCGGGGAGCCAGGACACTGCAGAATCCTACTCACAGTGTTCCTCTCCTTGATAACAGGGTCCAATGTCTACACGCCCACATTCCTTTACCTACAGCAGGGCAGGGGATATGGCTGTGTCTCTCACTGCTGGTGTGCTGCAGCGGGCTAGTTCCCACCCACTCACCAGGCAGGATGGGATGGATGCTGTGGGGACAGTGGATGGGGAAAGAGCACAAGGATCAGAGCTGAGAGGCCTGGGAGGGGCACACCAGCTTGCCCTTGACCTCTGGGATCCATCCTCCCTCCTCTATCGAGTTCTTCCCTTCACTTTCCATAGTTCTAGTACATTCCAGTCCCCCACAGGTCAGAAGACCTCCCTCTTTGCTGCCTCATACAACAGCAAATCAGTATTAGGCTCTGGGCCTACTGCTCGGCTGAGCCTTTGTTTCCCTGTCTTTAGATGTAGATTGGCCCAGTTTCTTAAAACCTTTCAGTGGCTCCCTGTTGCCTTCATGACCAAGTCCAGGCTGGGCCTCCAAGACCCAGTCTTCCCTACATGCTACTGCTTGTGGATGGACACAGTACTGGCAGTTCTGTGACTGAACAGGACTCTTCTAAGCCCCCTCACCTTTTGGCCCCCTCTTGGCTGTGCTGAGATGCCTGGCTGACTCCTGAGAAGCCATTCCCAACTCACTATCCCTCCACAGGGGCCCTACCATTCTGTGCCAGGGTCTGCAGGTACAGATCTATACCTCGGCTCACCCCACTACCTTAGATGCTCCCATACCTCCACAGCCTGGCACAGAGCCAACCTTCAAGCAGAAGGAATTGAAGGCCCCTTTGTCCACTTTGATATGTCAATATTTTGGTTCCTAGTAATGAATGCAGGTGACTCTCTGCAGCCTCATCCACCTGCAGTTGCTGATGGTGGTCAGGGACCAGTAAGGAATTCTGCATGTTGTTTTTAGGCCTTGTCAAAATGCCCCACTAGCAAAATTGTACATAAGTTCCACACACAGTGCAGAAACAACAAATGTTTGTTGGATGGATGAACGAAATACGGCTCTCCCTGTGAGGCCAAGGGTCTGGTTGATGCTCCTGGGGGCCCTCAGGATATAGGCCCCACTCAGCCCTGAGGGCTCCACATAAAAGCCCTTCCCAAGTGCTCTGCCTTCCTAGCCTATCCCAGGCCCTCACCAGCTGTATGGCCTCTTGGTATGACACTGATCCCACAGAGCTTTGTGTAGTGAAAGGAAAGACTGCAAGATGCCTGACACAAGGTCTGACACCAGGGCCCCTCTCTCCATCTTACACACCCTGTGGGAAGCAGGTGGAACTAGCCTATGCCCTTTTCCTAGATGGGAAGTCAAAGGCTCAGTAAGCAGGCAAGTCTGACCCAGGTCTCAGAGCTGCCACCGAGCTGGCCACCACTGCCTACATCTACTCATATCCTGCTTACTGAACCCATGGCTAGAGTGAACTTTCCAAAATGCTGAGCAGACCCTGCCATGCCCCTTGCCTATCTTTGTTTTCCACATCCTTCATTCAGCCTCCAAGGCCTTCCCAGGTCTGGCCTGCTTCCCCAGACCATCACAACCAACCTTCATTGGTGCTTTGGACACAACACAGGCTTGTTCCTTCTCCTCAGGGAGCAGGTTTGGACCTCTGGCAGGACTGGAGCATCATCAATAGAACTGTGCACCCCCTGGGGGAAGCTCAGCCTCTCTATGGCCACAACTAGGTGCCCAGCACAGGCATTATCTCAGCAGTGGCCAAGAGGCGTTTTCAAACTGAATCACAAAGAGGCAGCTCCTCAGATCCATTTCCCCATTGCTTCTGCCCAACTTGGCTCCCCTCACCCCACTTCACAGCAGGGCCCCCTTACCAGGCTACCCGGGACATAGCATAAGTGATTCTGTAGGCCTGGATCTCCCCAAGGAGGAACTTTGTGTCCATGGTGTAGGCTCCCATGTTGTCAAAGACCAGCCAGTCCCCTACGTGTAGTTGCGGCAGCCACAGGCCCTCGGCCACACAGTCACAGCCATCAACTGCTGGGCCCCACAGGCTGCTGTTGTACAGTGGTTGATCCGTGGATGGCTTCTGTAGGAGAGAGGGATGCCACCTCAGCCCCCCTGGGCATACCATACCCTCAGCACTTCCTCCTCTAACACTTGCCATAGCTCCTGTAGCCAACAGGATGGACTGGATGGTATTTAAGAATCTCCCCACTTCTCTGCATTTGTCCCCCTTACACACAAATCCGGGTCACAACACTTGGTAGCTACGTGAATTTGGGGAAGAACTGGACACAAATCTCTCTGTGTCTCAGTTTGCTTATTTGTAAAATAGGAATATAGGTAGCCTCCTTCATGTGGCTACTGAAAGGCCCAGCAAGAGTAAAGTCCAAGTCGGCACTGTTACTACAGCTGTTAGAGCCATTGCATCTGTGCTTCAGGCTGCACTGGCCACCCTCAGACCACAGCTGAGTCTACCCTTCCACAGCCCTACCCACCCCCTCATCCCCAGCCCCTCCTGCAGCCCAGCCCTGAAGCTTCCTCTTCCAGGATGTCTAGCCTGATGACAGAAGACAGAAACACACAAGGGAGTCAGACTCGTGTGCCCTCAGGTCTGGGAGGAGGACAACAGACAAATTACTGGGTGGCCTGGCAGGCGTCCCAGAAAATGCTAAGGATTCACTTAAAAGAACAACCACCAGTGACATAAATTTTTAATTTTTTTTTCTTAAATGACTTCCAAATGGAAAAGAAATCTGTAACAGACCATCTCTGGACAAGCAGGCTATCAGTGCAATTCTGCCACAGTTCAGGGTGTCTGCCTGGCAGTGTCAGAGGTCCCACAGCTGAAGGAGGAATGTGGTGCATCTTCTTGTTTCCCAGGCCCCTTGTTCCACTCGCCCATGCCAGCTACTCCGGCAGCTCTTTGCTTGGGCGTCCAGCAAACTCTGTCTCTCTTCCCCACCCCTGCTTTCATCCCAGCTGCTTCCTCAGACTCCAAGTCTGTCACCTCTTAAGTCTCCTTTAGGTCCCCAAAGCAGCCTCCAAAGTCTTCCTAAAGCTCTGTGTTCCCAGAGTTTCACCTACACAGCCCTTGCCATATTGGTGATGAAATATTTAGGAAATATATGCGAGGGTCTGTCTTCCCCAACTGATGAATTCTGCAAGCCGAGGGGTAGTGTCAGTCCAGGGCAACCCTGACCCTCACGCCCTACAGACTGGCTCCAGTAGGTGCTAGTTTCAATTTTTTTAATTTTTTAATTTTTATTTTGTGTGTATCAGTGTGTTGCCTGCATGTGTGTGTAAGTGCACCCATGTCATGCAGTGCCCATGGAGGTCAGAAGAGGGCACTGGATTCCCTGGAACTGGAGGTATGTGAGTCCTGGGAATCGAACCCAGGTCCTCTGAAAGAGCAGTCAGTGCCCTTAACCACTGAGACATCTCTCCAGCCCACTAGTTTCAATATTTCTAAGTGAATGGATGCATATGGGTATGCATCTATATGAGAGAGGAGGATTAAAAGGAAAGGGGAAAAAGAAGACACGAATAGACCATCCAGAAGGCCTAGGAGGACGTAGTGAGAGCCAGTGGGAAAAGACAGCAAGGTATGTTAGTATCTTAGCCAGGGGTAAGAGTGAAGACTGAGAGAGGGCCTGGGGACATGGCTCGACAGCTAAGACACTGCCGCTCTTGTTGAGGACTTGAGTTTGGTTCTCAGCACCCACATACAAGGTGGCTCAAAACCACCTGTAACTCCAGTCCCAGCAGACGTGAAGCCTCTTCCAGCCTCTGCAGGCACTGCACACACATGGTGCACCTACATACATACAGGCAAAACACTCATACAAATAAAAATATAAATAAATATTTTTTTAAGAGAATTGAGAAGGGGCTGGAGAGATGGCTCAGGGGTTCTTTAAGAGCACTGACTGCTCTTGTAGAGGACTGGGATTCACTTCCCAGTACCCGAAAGGCAGCTAACAATCCTCTGTAACTCCAGTTCCAGGGGAGCCGATGCCCTCTTCTGGCCTCCATGGGCATTGCACACACAGTTGCACTTGCATACATGCAGGCAAAACATCCATACACATAAAATAATAATAAAAATAAATTAAAAATGTAAAAAGAAAATTGAGAAAGGTACCATTTCCACAAGTGGAAATAAGGTTCACATATTTGAAAAAGTCAGTAAGTGGTCGCTCCTATTAATAAAGAAAAGCATAAAGATGAAGGACAAGAGCTTGCTGTGTTCACTAGCTCATCCACACACAGCTTGTGTGCTCCCAAGTCTCATGTTCAAGGGTGGAGGGATGAATACATCTCTGTTCATTTAGCTTATTACTCTTATTTACAAGATTTTTGCAATGATAAAATTAACCTCAATTACTTGAAATTCTTTCCCTTAGCTCCAATCTTTAGAAAACATTAAGCTAATGTTCTAAGTTTTGAGGAAGAGATGCTCTGTAAATGCATCCACCAAATCTTTGAGAAAACAGGTTTTAGAGCATCTTCCACAAAGAGAAAAGGCACTCTGGATTGTAGTAAGTTAGCATTCTCTCACTTATTAGTGGTACAAATTTAAAGATAGGGACTGGAGAGATGGCTCAGCAGTTAAGAGCACAAGCTGTCCTTGCAGAGGTACCAGGTTCAATTCCCAACATCTACATGGCAGCTATCAACTGTCCTTAACTCCAGCTCCAGGGGATACGACACCCTCTTCTGACCTCTGAGAGCATTGCTTGACATGGGTGCACTTTCATACATGCAGGCAATAGACTCATACCCATAGAATAAAAATAATAAAATGTTCAAAAGAATAAATGTATGGGAAAACATTTGTGTGTGTGTACATGCGCATGCGCCTGTGTGTGTGTGTGTGTGTGTGTGTGTGTGTGTGTGTGTGTTTTACTGGGCCACACCTCAGAACCAGAAGCAACCTCAAGACAAAGCTCAGCCTCCTCATTTTCCAAAAGAAGGAATTAGAGAAACACGTCAGAGCCATGCAGTGGCGGCCTACAGTTTCTCTACTGCATGTGGCAGTGCTAAGTCTGGATCTGTGTTTTCTGACTCCAAATCTGAAGCTTTCTGTTATCATTCCTGTTTTATACCTCATGAGAAATTCTGGCAGTTGTTATTAGAGAAAAGCATATGTAGAAAATAAAGAAACAAAACACTGTGTTACAGATAACATGTTGTCCACCTAGAAAAACCTATTGGGAAGCCAGGCATGGTGGTGCATGCCTTTAATCCCAGCACTTGGGAAGTGGAGGCAGGTGGATCTCAAAGTGAGTTCCAGGCCATCTGGGGCTACGGGGAGACCCTGTCTCAAAAAGGCCAAAAATAAAACCCAGTGAGGACACCTGCTGTCAAGGCTGACAACCAGTATTCGATCCCCAGGACCCACGTGGGGAAGGAGAGAACAGACTCCCACAAGTTGTTCTCAGACTTGTACATGCATGTACACAAACACATGCGTGTGCACGTGCACACATACACACTAAATAAATAAATAAATACATAAATGAATAAATTTTTTTAAAAAACATTTAAAAGAAGTAAAACCCAAAGGGCACTGGGGAGGCTCCTAGAAGAAATCAATAAACCTTGGCATGCAAGCCAGTGTCTCAGCTCAAAAACAAAGGAAGTTTCCACTCACAAAAGTAACGAAACCATTAGGTTATTAAATTCTTGGGTGTACTTGGGCCACGCTAATACTTAATCAAGGAAAGTAATGTCATTAGTGGAGAAATAAAATATGTGAGCTCTACCCTCTCCTAGCTAGAAAATTTTAATTAAAGCAGTGTTTTACTGGGCCACACCTCAGAACCAGAAGCAACCTCAAGACAAAGCTCAGCCTCCTCATTTTCCAAAAGAAGGAATTAGAGAAACACGTCAGAGCCATGCAGTGGCGGCCTACAGTTTCTCTACTGCATGTGGCAGTGCTAAGTCTGGATCTGTGTTTTCTGACTCCAAATCTGAAGCTTTCTGTTATCATTCCTGTTTTATACCTCATGAGAAATTCTGGCAGTTGTTATTAGAGAAAAGCATATGTAGAAAATAAAGAAACAAAACACTGTGTTACAGATAACATGTTGTCCACCTAGAAAAACCTATTGGGAAGCCAGGCATGGTGGTGCATGCCTTTAATCCCAGCACTTGGGAAGTGGAGGCAGGTGGATCTCAAAGTGAGTTCCAGGCCATCTGGGGCTACGGGGAGACCCTGTCTCAAAAAGGCCAAAAATAAAACCCAGTGAGGACACCTGCTGTCAAGGCTGACAACCAGTATTCGATCCCCAGGACCCACGTGGGGAAGGAGAGAACAGACTCCCACAAGTTGTTCTCAGACTTGTACATGCATGTACACATACACACTAAATAAATAAATAAATACATAAATGAATAAATTTTTTAAAAAAACATTTAAAAGAAGTAAAACCCAAAGGGCACTGGGGAGGCTCCTAGAAGAAATCAATAAACCTTGGCATGCAAGCCAGTGTCTCAGCTCAAAAACAAAGGAAGTTTCCACTCACAAAAGTAACGAAACCATTAGGTTATTAAATTCTTGGGTGTACTTGGGCCACGCTAATACTTAATCAAGGAAAGTAATGTCATTAGTGGAGAAATAAAATATGTGAGCTCTACCCTCTCCTAGCTAGAAAATTTTAATTAAAGCAAAAGGAGACACCTCTCTAATTTAAAAACACACTAAATAATGGAAATCTCTAAGATCCTTTTCTTTTTTTATCTTCTTTTTTTCTTCTATTTTTGAGACAAGATCTCCTTGTAGCCCCAGGTGGCCTGGAACTCGAACTCTGCTATGTAGACAAGGCTGGCCTTGATCTCACAAGTTGGAGGTCAGCCTGTTCTATATAGTGAATTCTAGGCCAGCCAGTGCTACACAGCCCTGTCTCCAAATAAATAAATGTATTTTTAAGTCTTTTCTGTAATGTTTGTACTTTAAGATGTTCTCTGGGAGGTAGAGATGGCTCAGTAGTTAAAAGCACTGGCTGCTCTTGCAAATGACCCAGGTTCAGCTACCAGCACCCATATGATGGCTAACAACCATCCATAACTCCAGTTTCAGGAGATCCGACACCTTCTTCTGGCCTCTGTGGGCACTGCACATACATGATGCACTTACATGCAGGCACATATTCATACACATAAAATAAAAATAAATTTTAAAAATTTTAGGATGTTTTCTGTTTCATGTTTCTTTGTCATGGGCAGATTACATGTTCCTATGACATCACAGCTGTTCCTCAAATTTCATATCAGACTTGGAAAGAGAAGTCAGCTTCTAAGTTCCTTTCTTATGCATGTCCCCTCAGGAGCAGTGATGGTAGTATGTTTACCCCATTTAGCAATTAATTGATTTTATATTTTTTTTACATTTATGTGTGTGTGTACACATGTATGTAGAGGTCAGAGGACAATTTGAGAGAGCCTGTTCTCTTCTTTCACCACATGGGTTCCAGATACTGAACTCAAGTCGACAGGCCTGGCAGTTTGTGACTTTACCCACTGAGCTATCTTGCTAGCCCCAGCAATGATCTAATTTTGAAATCAGTGTTCCCTATATTAAAGTTTCTCTGTTATAGCAAATACTGGTGTGGTTGCCATACCCTGACATAATCTCTTCCAGAAACTAGGGTTGGAAAGTCTGTCTTCTTGCTTACTTGCTACCTCCTTAGCCTGTCCCGTTTCACATCTCTCTGTCTCCTGTGCCATTGGTATAGTTCATTCACCTCTCTTCCCATTCTCTAACTCTTTCCTGGTTTTATACTATGCTATTGCCTTGACCATAATTTTAATGTTCATATTTTTCATTTCTAGAAATTCTATTTAGTCCTTTCAAAAATCTGCTTCTGTTTCTTTTACCTAGTTTTACTTTATTTGTTATTGTTTTCATTTTTGAGACAGGGTCTCATGTAAACCAGGATAGCCTCAAATTCACTGTATAGCTGAGGATACTCTTCAACTCCTGATCCTCCTGCCTCCACCTCCCAAGTACTGAAATCACAGGCATGTGCCAATACACTTGGCTTGCTTATCCTATTTTGTGTATGTGTGTGTAGTGCTAGGGACTGAACCAGGTCTTTGAACATGCTAAGCTCTACCAGTGAACTACTCTGACCTTTGTACTTTGGTCGTGTTTTCTATGTCTTAGTTCTTTACACAATATAAAAGCTTCTGTGTTATTTTTAGCATCTGATAATTCCAGTATATGAGGTAATTGCAGGGCTCATTCTGCTGTCTGTTGCTTTCACTCGTTCCCTTTCATGATAACAAGTGTTGTACTTTGTGATTTTTCTTTTTTACTTTCAACTCATGTTTCTTGAAACTTGCAGTGATGGCTAATCTTGGTTGTCAACTTGATAGGATCTAGAATCACCATGGAAACAAACCTCTAGGCGTGTCTGTGAGTCCTCTAGATTAGGTTAATAGAGGTGAGAAGACATATCACAAACGTGGGTGGCACCATTCCTTAGGTGAGTCCCAGACTGAATCAAGAAGAGGAGATCGAGCAGAGCGTACAAACTCATCTCTTTCTGCTTCCTGACTGCAGGTGCAATGTGACCAGCCACCATGATGGATGGTACCTTTGGACTGGGAGCCAAAGTAAGCCATTCTTTCCTTAAGTTACTTTTGTTAAGGATTTTGTCCCAGCAACCAGAAACATAACTAATACATTTAGGTTTCCCTTATCTAAGAGAATTCTTTATTTATTTATTTATTTATTTTTATTTAATTTGATTTTTTTTTTTTTTGGTCTTTTTGAGACAGGGTCTCCCTGCAGCCCCAGCTGGTCTGGAGCTCACTATGTAGACCAGGCATGTGCCACCACACCTGGTTTTTGAGATAATTCTTTAAGGCCTAGGTTAAAAACCCTGCCTCCAGAATTTATGTTTGTTTCTGTCACATAAAAATCAATTCTAGGCTTCCCAGAATTAATGTGAATTTGGCCCACAAGCCTAAAAGAAGGCTGGCTAGTGATTACAAATTCTTCCCACCAGCACCCAGAATGAAAGGCAGGTCATCCTCTGTGGAACAAGTGCTGTTCCTGTCAACCTTTACCCTAAGGAGGTACTATGGGGGGGGGTGGCCTTAGCTTTATCTGACGCTGTCCTCCCAGATCCTCCATTTTCACTAGGTCCCAGAAATCTGCACAGCTATCAGAACACATATCCGAGTAGTCAGTCTCACGTGCTTGGGATACAATAGTGAACAACGCATACAACCACCTTCGTCCTCATGAAGTGTACAGGCCGTCGGAGAAGTAGCAAACAACAGATAAACAAGTAAACTGCATAGCATGAGCTGGGCCTGGAAGCACACACCTGTAATTTAAGCTGTTCTGGAGCCTGATGCAAGAAGACAAGTTGAGGCCAGTCTGAGCATCACAGGGCGACACCCCTGAAAAGGAAGAGGAGCAGAGGAGGAAGAGGAAGAAAGAGGAGGAGGAACTAGGAGGGAGGAGGATGGAGAGGAAGAAATAAATGCTACCAAAAAGGGGGGAAATGCAACAGCAAAGGCACAACCCATTAAGCTGAACGACACCGAAACTGAAAACTGCCCTGCCAAACCGATCTCAAGAGAAAAGAGAAGCCACTGACTAGAAGGAAATATCTGCAAAAGACTTGCCCAAGGGGCTGGAGAGATGGCTCAGTGGTTAAGAACACTGTTGTTCTTACAGAAGACCTGGGTTCAAATCCCAGTACCCACATGGCAGCTAACAACTGTCCGTAACTCCAGTTCCAGGGGATCCGACAGCCTTGGGTTCCCAGGATGATATGGAAATGGAGAAGGAAATAATAAATAAAATAAATAATAAATAAATAAAAATAAAAATCTGTTCGATCCCAGCAGTGACACAAGCTTGTGGGTTGGCCCAGCTAAGAGGCTAAGGCAGGAGGCTGGCTTGAACTTAGGAGTTCAAGGCCAGTTTGAACAACATAGCAAGACCCTGTCTTAAGAAAGAAGGAAGGGTTGGCTGGGTGGTACATGCCTTTTAATCCTAGCACTCGGCAGGCAGAAGTGGATCTCTATGAGATTGAGGCTAGCCTGGTCTATGTAATTCCAGGCCAGCTGGGGCTATAGGAACTAAGGCAGGAGGCTGGCTTGAACTTAGGAGTTCAAGGCCAGTTTGAACAACATAGCAAGACCCTGTCTTAAGAAAGAAGGAAGGGTTGGCTGGGTGGTACATGCCTTTTAATCCTAGCACTCGGCAGGCAGAAGTGGATCTCTATGAGATTGAGGCTAGCCTGGTCTATGTAATTCCAGGCCAGCTGGGGCTATA
Organism: Nannospalax galili; assembly: GCF_000622305.1. Classification (NCBI taxonomy): domain Eukaryota; kingdom Metazoa; phylum Chordata; class Mammalia; order Rodentia; family Spalacidae; genus Nannospalax; species Nannospalax galili. Next base: position 636,413 of record NW_008334092.1, on the reverse strand, counting down.
GGAAGACACTGTGTCAAAAGAAGTAGAAGTAGAAGTAGAAGAAGGGGGGAGGAGGAGGAGGGGGGAGGTGGAGAGGGAGGAGGGGGGGAGGAGGGGGAAACAAATAAACATCTTTACACTCTGGGAAGTGGACAATGAGGAGGCAGGAGGAGAGGCCAGAAGAGCATTCCTGGTTATATTAGTACCCGAGCAGGAGATGGCTTGCACTAGGACAATGACCCTTCATCTCTGGCAGTACTATCTGCTGAGAGAGGGATCTGTGAGCTGGAAATCAAGAGTTCAAATTGGAACAAGTTAAACTTGAGGTGTCCATGAGATCCCAGAAGAAATGGCAAATGAGGGTGAGTGCTGGGGGTGATGGCTCAGTAGGTAAAGCACTTGCCACACAAGCCTGATGACCTGGATTCTATGGATTCCCGGAACCTAGGTTAAGAAGCCAGGGACAGTAGCGCAAGAGCCTGTAAGCTCAGCCTACCCCAACTATGCAACAGTGAACAAGAGAGGAAGTGAATACAGACAGAGACGAGGATCAAAGACTGAGGCCCACAGGAGTCAACACTCAGGGTATACAGTAGCAGAAGTGCCAAAGAGCTAGGCAAAACTTGGATACCAGGGCTGGGGAGATAGCTCAGGGTTAAGAGCAATCATTTCCCACATGGCATCTCACAAACTGCCTATAACCCAAGTTCCAGGGGCTCCAACACCCTGTCTGTCCTCCGAGGGCACTGTATGACCCAGGTGCACTGCAGGCATAACACTCAGATGCATAAAACGAAAATAGATGAAATAAAATAAATATTTTTTAATAAACCTGGATACAACAGGAAAGCCAAGAAACCATGTGAAGTCAGAAGCTGGGCTACTGAGGGCAGGAGAGCCTTGGGGAAGGGCTGCCAACACAGACAGGCTTTCGAGAGCACCCTCTGTGGAGCCCTGGGACAGACCCCCTGTAGGAGAGGTTTGAAGGCCTAGTGGGAGCTGAGTGAGAAGGGCAGTAAGCAGAGACCATTAGAGGGACAAGCTTGGACATGAAGGGTCATAGTCACCCAAGAAAGACAAAGCCTCGGGGCCGGGTGTGGTGGTGCACAGCTTTAATCCCAGCACTCGGGAGGCAGAGGCAGGCAGAGCTCTGTGAGTTCAAGGCCAGCCTGGTCTACATAGTGAGTTCCAGGACAGCTGGGGCTACAGGGAGACCCTGTCTCAAAAAGACCAAAAAGAAAGAAAGACAAAGCCTAAAAGGTTATACACACCATAATACCTTTTTTTATATTTTGAGACAGGGTCTCTCTCTAGTCCCAGCTGGCCTGGAATTTACTATGTAGACCAGGCTGGCCTCAGTCTCACAGAGATAGACCCGCCTCTGCCTCCTGAGTGTTGGGATTAAAGCATGCGCCACCACACCCAGCTACATAATACTTTTTTATAAAGTAAAAAGTAAGTGCAATAGAGCTATAATACCTTTTTTTATATTTTGAGACAGGGTCTCTCTCTAGTCCCAGCTGGCCTGGAATTTACTATGTAGACCAGGCTGGCCTCAGTCTCACAGAGATAGACCCGCCTCTGCCTCCTGAGTGTTGGGATTAAAGCATGCGCCACCACACCCAGCTACATAATACTTTTTTATAAAGTAAAAAGTAAGTGCAATAGAGCTGGGCGTGGTGGCACATGCCTTTAGTACCAGCACTTGGGAGGCAGAGGCAGGCAGATCTCTGTGACTTCAAGGCCAGCCTGGTCTACATAGTGAGTTCCAGGAGGCTACAGGTAAATAATTTAAAATATGAAATAATTAGACAGGTTTTAGCTGAATACAGTAAGTGCAATAAATTATAATGCATTTTAGGAATCTATCTGGATATAATAAAATTATATTTAAAAAAGAAAACACTGATAATGAATGAGTCAAGATAGTGATTTTTTTCCCCGTGAGAAATTTCTTTTTTACCAGGGTGGTAAATGATTAAGAAAAATACCAAGACCTCCCATGAAATATTTTTATCCAAAACTGACTGTGAATTAGTTTACACTGCCAAATCTAGATATCTAATTTCAAAGAAATTCCAGGCATATAAAAACATGTTCAGGGGACTGAGGAGATGGTTCAATAGATAAAATGTTTGCTGTGAAAGTATGTGGACCTGAGCAAGCACCTGTAACCCTGGGCGACAGCAGAGACAAGCAGATGTCAGGAGCTCATTGATCAGCCAGTCAGCCTGGCATCGACCTCTGTCTGGCTTCCAAACATACCCAAGGAGTGAGCACACCTGTACGTACACACACACACACACACACACACACACACACACACAATGTTCAACAGCACTGAAGAGAAATACAGGAAACCTACCCATGCACGAAGCACTACAAGTCAAATAACTCAGTTTTATCACCCAAATCACCAAATACATCATCCAAAAAAAATGTTAAGGGTGTAGGGGAATCCCTACATTAAGAGATATAGCTATGAGATGTACCATGAGGACCTTCTTTACTTCTGACTTCAGCTAATCAACTATAAAAACGTTGGGGATATGTGAAGACTAAAGAGGGACAATGGGAGCTATTCATAGTTGTGTTGTTGTTGTTGTTGTTGTTGTTCTGGGGCAACCTCAACTGGCCTGGAACTCACTATGTAGACCAGGCTGGCCTCAATCTCATACCTCTACCTGCCTTTACCTCTGGAGTTCTGGGATTAAAGTCCTGTACCACCACACCTGGCTATACTCAGAATTTTTTTTTTTTGTCTTTTTGAAGCAGGGTCTCCCTGTAGCCCCAGCTGTCTTGGAACTCACTATGTAGACCAGGCTGGCCTTGAACTCACAGAGATCCGCCTGCCTCTGCCTCCCAAGTGCTGGGACTACAGGCATGTGCCACCGCGCCCAGCTTCAGAATTTTTAACTACGTAATAGAACTGTGATTTTTCAGTCTTTATCATTTACAGATATATACCTAAATCTATTTTAAAATCCAGGAGTATTTTTCCATAGTTTGCTCAGTAAATTACTGTATCTTGTGTATTAATCACATACACAGAGACATACATACAAATGTATGCAACAAACATGCTTCCATCCAGCAGAATCGTCTTTCAAGATAAAAACAGTTCTTACATACTGTTCATGGAAGGTCTCGGCACAGTGCTTTGCATACTGAAGGCATTCAAATATTTGAATTTTTAAAAGAATGGGGTAGCAAATCAACTATACAAACCACTTGTAGGTTGGACATCGTGGTACAAGGTAGAAGCTGGCCAGGGCTACACAGCAAGATCCTGTCACAAAAGCAAAAACAGGCCTGTTCCACAGGAGATAATCCATGCCTAGTACTATAAACCTGGTCCAAAACCCATGGCTAGGAAGGTCATAGGACCTGGGGGAGGGGGCACTACTGTTGTCTTGCTAAATGGACATGGCAAACTGTCTTCCAAATATTTACATTTATACCCAGACTAGTACTGCCCTCAACTGACTAGAAAAGCCTCTTCTTGCAAAGGACAGTGATGCAGAAACTCACAGCTAGATCAAGTGCTGAGAATGAGTGACTACTGAATGCTCACCCCACACAAGGCTCTACACACACACACACACTCCCTGCCCAAAGCTCAGAGAGTGTCACAGAAGAGGAAGTAGAAAGAATGCCAGAGCTGGAGGCTGTGAGGAGGCCGTGAAGTGCTGTCTTCTGGATATTACGTGGCCATTGCACTTATGAACTCACTGTAGCCATGGTTACCTGCACACAACCTGCACAAGGTCAAGACAACGAGACCAGTCAACATTCCAGCAGGCAGCACTCATTGGAGTCAGTGGGATGAGAAAAAAGAAGAGGACATGAAGGTGGGAAGGACTGTTGGAGGATGTCAGGAGAAGCCGGAGCGAAAGATGGGGGTAGGGATGATCAAAATATATTGTGCACATGTATGAAATTATCAAAGAATAAATATATATTTTTTTTTATTTAAAGGAGGTCTGGGGCTGGAGAGATGGTTCAGCGGTTAAGAACACTGGTTGTTCTTGCAGAAGACTGGGTTCGAATCCCAGCACCCACATGGCAGCTAACAACTGTTCATAATTCCAGTCCCAGTGGATCCGACAGCCTCTTCTGATCTCCGCGGGTGTTGCAGGACACAGGTGCACTTACCTATACGCAGGCAATACACGCATACATGTAAAATAAAAATAATAATTTTTTAAAAAATTTAAAGGGGTTCTAGAGAGATGGCTCAGCAGTTAAGAGCACTGACTGCTCTTGCAGAGGACCCAGGTTCAGTTCCCAGCATCCACATGGCAGTCAACACTGTCCTACCCTCCAGTTCCAGGAAATCCAGCACCCTCTTCTTGTCCCCATTGGACACTGGACATACATGGGGCACTTGCATACATGCATTCATACATACAAAAAAAATTAAATATTTTTAAAAAAATTGGAAAACAGGTGTGGTAGCACACACCTTTAATCTCAGTAGTCGGGAAGCAGAGGTAAGCAGATCTCTGTAAAAGCAAAGCCAGCCTGGTCTATATAGCGAACTCTAGGTCAGTTGGGGCTAGAAGGAGACCCTGTCTCAAAAAGATCAAAAAAGTTAATTAATTAATTAATTAATAAACATCAGAAAAGGAAGTGGGGACTAGAGGTGGAGAACGCCAGCCTGGTCCCTAATTTGTGCAGTAGGATGTGGGCTGTCACAATAATGCAGACAGAATATAGAAAACTGAATTCTTCTGGGTATCAGGGAGGCATCCTCAGACAAGCAGATATAACCGGCAACTATATTTAGCTTTGGGATGAAACCCAAAAATGACACACAACATGTGGGCCCCTAGGCAAGGAAGCAATAGGCTGCCCCTGCCTGCAAGGGATTGGAAGGAGGAAATGCTCCCAGGAGGTGTAGACACGGGAGGATACAATGGTGTGACTCTTTCCCCTCTCAACCACGCCCACTAACGTTGCTGGAGGCCCCATGTTTTGTTCTTGTTCCCCGGCTCTTATGAAAAACCCATGACAGATGAACTTGCTTTCTATTTCTAGATATTTACTCCTGAGTGGTAATCAGAGACGTCTGTCAAGACCAACTCACCATGTTCAAAACAGGAAGCCAACTGGCCAACCACCAGGGTTTCACTGGCTGAAATGCTACGTAGCCACAGAAAACCATGTTCTAAGATGAGTTAGTGGTGTAAAAAGGGAATCAGATTATGAAACAATATGATCCAACATTATGAAAACAAATGCAATGCACAGTCCAGAAGAACTGTAACAGAGTCTATCTCTGCATGATGAAACCAGATAGCAACTTCATCGTTGCTTTCAGGCTGGACTTGAACTCACAATCTTTCTACCTTAGCCTCCTGAGGGCCGAGATGACAAGTTTGCACCATGCCCAGATCTTTGTCTACTTTTTAAAAAATATTTTATTATTTTTATGTTTAATGTGTATGAGTGTTTTGCCTGTATGTAAGCTATACTCATGTCATGCAAGGCCCACAGAGGCCAGAAGAGGCTGTTGGATCCCCTGAAACTGGAGTTATAGATGGTTGTGAGCCGCCATGCCTATGTTGAGAACCAAACCTCTACAAGAGCAGCCAGTGCTCTTAACTACTGAGCCATCACTCTAGCTCCCCCTTGTCTACTTTTTTAATTTTGAGGGGGGAGTTGGAGACTGAACCCAGGGTTTCCAGTATGCTAGGCAAGTATTCTAGCACTGAGTTACATTTCCCACTGTCAATACAGTTCAGTGATAAAGTACTTCCTTAGCAAATGTGGTAGTTTAAATGAGAACGTCCCCCATAGGCTCAAAGTATTTGGATTTTTTTTTTTTTTTTGAGACAGGGTCTCCCTGTAGCCCCAGCTGTCCTGGAACTATGTAGACCAGGCTGGCCTTGAACTCACAGAGATCCACCTGCCTCTGCCTCCCAAGTGCTGGGACTACAGGCATGCACCACCACGCCCAGCTAGTACATAGACATTTTATCTCCAGTCGGTGGTGCTGTTTTGGGAGGTCTTAGGAGGTGTGGCCATGCTGGAGGAAGCACATCGCTGAGGCCTGACTTTGAGACTTCTTAAGCTTTGCCAGATTTTCCAGTCACTCTCTGCTTCCTGTGCCTACTTGAAGATGTGATTCCTTGGCTTTCTGCTCCAGCCACATCTGTCACAATGCCTCCCCCACCATTAGGGACTCTAATCCCTTTGGAATCATAAGACAAACTCTTCCCTTTATAAGTTGCCTTGGTCATGGTGTTTTATCACACAGCAACAGAAAAGTAAATAAAACAGCAAGCCTAGGGCCTTGGGTTTGATCTCCAGCACCACAGAAACTAAATAAAAATCAGATAAAAGCACAAAAGATTAAACTATGGAAACATGGGCACATAATGAAGGCATGCGCACATGGCGTAGACTCACCTTCTGCAGGGTGGGGGTGGGGCAGGTGTCATCAAACAGGACTGAGTTGAAAATCCCATACACGCCTTCATCAAGGTGGTACACGATGGTCTTGAGGGCTGAACTGGTTTCCTCTGTGAGGAGGGGAGGAGATGGGGCAGAACATCAAGGGGCTGGAAGAAGGAAGCTGACACTATGGTGGGCTCAGTGATGAGGACAGGGCTGTGAGGCCAAAGGGCTGCCCCTTCTTCAACTATGGGGTGGGGTCCTGCAACAGACACCACTAAAAGCCATCCTTGTGACATGGGTTCATGTCTATGTTGAGAACACTCCCCCTCGCAGCTGAGTCACACTGCCAGGACACATTCCCATTTGTATCTGAGCCCCTAAAAGTCCCTCTCAAAAGTAGAAGAGCAAACCACCCAAACTCGGATCACCAGAAGGTTAGGTCATGGGCTTAGAGGTACAAGACAGGGAACAGATAAAGTGAAATAAGAAGCCAGGTGTTGGGCTGGGCATGGTGGTGCACGCCTTTAAACCCGGCACTCAGGAGGCAGAAGCAGGTGGGTCTCTGTGAGTTCAAGGCCAGTCTGGCCTACACAGTGAGTTCCAAGACAGGGGGAGAGCCTCTCTCAAAAAAAAGGAAAGGAAGGGAGGAGAGGGGAGGGGAGGGAAGGGAACAGAAGGGAAGGAAAAAGGAAAGGAAGAAAAAGATAAAAAGAAGTCAGGTATTCTGGCTATGCTAGACGATAAACTCTGAGGTCCATAAAGGTGAACTGAAGAACGCATGCATCTACACACATGCGCACGAACAGGCCCTGCTACCTGGAGCCCCCAGATCCCCAGAAAGCTGTCTCCAGGGAAGGTCACACCACTCTGAGGCTCTCCTGTGTGAGGCCCCCTGGAGCAGAGGGCAAAGCCCCAGATCAGATTCACTGACACCTGTCATGGGGCTCTGAGAGAGTTCTCTGAGAAGCCTGATTTTTTTTTCCAGAAGAAAGGGCACCGAGGCTAGCAGTGTGGACACATAAAATCTGAGTCAGCCCAAGGTGAAGATGAATCCTAGCACTGCACTTTATCAGTCCTGTGACCTTGGACTGGTGACTTAACCTCTCCCTACCTATGTTCCATCCTCTGAAAAGTATTCATCAACAAATACATTGTCACGAATTGTTTTTATGAAATTAGGAGAAAAAATAAGGAGCCTGTACTTCGGAGAAGAGACAGACGTGGGGTCAAATGCAAGCTCCACCTCTAGCTAGCTTTGACGAAATTCACTTATATTCCCTTTGCCTATGCTTTCTCATCTGTAAAGATGGAGTCAATAAAATATTCACCCTAAGATCTGCATAAAATATAAATATACCTGGGCGGGGGGAGTTTTTTGGGGGGAGGGGAATGAACTGCAACTTTCCCTTTAGCAAGCAACCTGTTCTCCAGAAGCCCTGCTCCTGCTCGGCCACTCACTGTGCCCAGTTTCAGGGGAGACCTGGGCTCCGCTGCCCACCTGGCACCTACCCTCCCTGCTGGGCTGGTCCAGAAGAACCTCCTTCTTGGCAGCGATGCTGACAGCCACAGTGAAGGCGGAGGTCACGTAGTAACGGCCCAGCTCAGCAAGGATGTCCACACCACAGCCCTCGGGGAAGTACAGATCCAAGGCTGAGTTGATCACGGAGGCAATCTGGCAGAGAGGGGTTGGGGGTGGTTGGATTTCAGGAAGAATTTGGCAGTTGCGAAGGAACCAGCTGGTTCCTGGGGACAGCTAGCCAGGAAGGTAGGAGGGAACAGGGCTGGGGTGAGACCTTCATGCTTGTACATGCTTGTCCTCAATGGCCTCAGTGTGATATTGCATGAAGCAGTCAGCACTGAGCCTGAAATACAGAATAAATTAATCTAAAGAATAGGCCATTATCATGCCCTCAATAGACAGGGGCATTCTTCCTGTAATACCTGCTCAGATTCTAGATACCCTGCTATAGATCTTTCTTTCCTAACCAGCTTATTAAATTGTACACTAGATTCCAGAAACACCAAGCATGCAGAGACAGAAAAGGATAAAGCTCACCCTACATCTGTCATCCAGGATTGCTGAACATGATCATTATGGCCTTTATAGAGTAGATCCTTTAATTCTTCTTATGCAAACACTAGTTCTTCATTATTAACACAACAGAGTTATATGTTTTTTTTTTTTTTTGGTGAAGAGAAGAGTTGTTTTTTTGAGAGCTCTCATGTAGCTCAGGCTAGTTTCGAACTCATGATCTTCCGGCATCCACTTCCCAGGTGCTGGGATTACAGGCGTGCAACACCAAGCCCAGCTTGTGTGTATATAACCTGTTTTCACTCAATGGACTCTGGAATGTCCTCCCAACACGAAGAAATGTTATCATTATAATCTAACTACTCTGAGTGTTCAATAGTGCAGGGAAGCCCCCCAGAATTCTGTTACACACAAAGCTACAACTCTCAAGTTTGAGACTAATTCCTTGGGTCCCATCTGGAGATGCCACCTCAGGGTCTCTTCCTATCTGTACAGACTATGGAACTGTTCCATTACTAAGGAGATGTACCCCTAGGGGATAGAGTGGGGATTGCTATGACACAGTTTTCTTGCCCTCTTCTCATAGGGAGTGAGGTGTCTAGGCTGAGAGCAATAGAAAGGTTGGGTTGCCTTCGCCTGCCTTCCCACCAGAGTCCTCATCAGCCCTGGAGGATGAATAAGGTGCACTCAGACCCTCAAAGAGCTTATGGGATATAAGTACGTCTTGGCCAAGACTCGGCTAAGGGATAGGATAGAGTCAGGCAGGGCAAGGGGTGCAGTCTTCTGCTGTCTCCGCAGTCTCCAGCTGAGCCACAGCACAGGGTTAATAAAGAGCAACACAATCCAGGAAAACATCAAGCCAGTGTATGGTACACAGGCCCCAAAGGCTCCCTGTGTGCACTACACCCCTCCTACACCCGCAAAAAGCCATCAAGCTACCCCCTGGCTACAGAGTTACCTCTTCAAATTTCACTTTGGCTCCCTCTAAGCCAGGGAAGCCGCCACCAAGGTCCAGAATGTTCATCGTGTGGCCCAGCTCAGCACCCATTTGAAACACAAGCCGGGCATCTGCAATCGACTGAGCGTAGGCCTGAGGGTCAGGACAGCCATTGCCAATGTGAAAACTGGGGAGGGAGAAAAAGCCGCGGCTTACATGCAGAGTCCAGGTGCTCCCATATTGACCCTAGGCAGGAGCAACACAGAAGCCACTGTACCCACATTAACAGATGCAGTATCTGAGGTCTAAAACATTTAAGTGGACACAAGGGGCCATGTGGCAAGTCAGGGGTAGACAGAAGGCATTGGGTGCTTCTCCTGTCCCTCCTCATTGCCCCAGAGAGAAGCCTTCCAGGATGAGAGCTGGGGGGACCTAAGGTACCCAGATAAGGCTATGCCTGTCAGTCAGTGCATGGACTGGGCAAGTTGCTCCACCTGTCTTATTTAAGCCTGGCCATCTATAGAATGGGGAGAAGAGTCCTTACTGCACAAGGGTATGGGATATTGCATGAAGCAGTCAGTGCTGAGCTACAGGACAGAATAAGTTAAGTTAAAGAATAGGTCATTGGGCTGGGGAGATGGCTCAGTGGCTAAGAGCACCGACTGCTCTTGCAGAGGACCCGGGTTCGATTCCCAGCATCCACCTGGCAGCTACAAACCGTCCTTAACTCCAGTTCTGGGGAATCTGAAGCCCTCTTCTGACCTCTGCCACATTGCACAACACGGGTGCACTCACATACATGCAGGCAATACACTCATACACATAAAATAAAAATAATAAAAATATTTTTTAAAAAAGAAGACTAGATCATTATCACGCCCCATTTCTGCAGGAAAAGAGGCAGCTCCAGGGCACAGCTGCACAACTTTTGCCTTACAGGCTGGCAGACTTCCTCAAGGCCATGTCCTTGGGTGAAATCTCCAGGGACAAGACCTTCTGGGGACCGTGGGACTGGAGAGAAGGATACCTATAAACCTTCCATCTAGAAAGAGGAAACTCCAGTGGTGGAACTCCAGACCCAAGGGCAGGCTCTGAGGGAGGTCCCAGGATGTCTCATGCCCTAGAAAGAGGCAGCAGGCCTGGCCTGAGCAGGGCGGCCGGCTCGCAGTGCACACCTCACACCCACCACCTCCACGTGGCTCTTCTTGGCGTTTTCAAGCAGAAGTCTGCAGGATTTCAGCGAAGCTCCGAACCTCAGGCTCAGTTGGCTCAGGGAATGGGAGTCCTGGGTGGCAATGCACAGAACCATCCTGAGAAAAGACACAGCACCCCTGATGTGTGAGCCCCAACTGCCAAACCCAGCCACCTCTCCTTGAAGTCAATAGCTAGGGACCACAAAGATCAAAGGCCACTGAGCCCTCAGCTTCCTGGGTCACCCTGCACTGCCAACAAACCTCTGAGTCCTGCCTTACCCAATTTCTAAACATCCCAGGACCTGTTCCTGCAGAACCTGCCAGGTCCAGACCTCACCAGCCCTCACCTGGGCAACTCAGTTCTTCACAGTCAGTCCAGACCAGTTTTCATTTTGTTTCAGATGTATCACACAAGAAGGGAACAAACAAGCTTCTAAGGAGAACCCTAAAACATGAGGGATGCTGCTTTGGGTGAACCAGATGGCCCCCACCTAGCTTGCTGCTCCCCCAGGGCCCGATCTGGATTCCTTCAAGTGCCAAGTACCAGTCAAAGCTATAGCCAGAGCAGAATATCTGGCCTTGACCCCTTCCAGAATCCATTTGCACTGGGTTCCTGCCCTGTAACCAGTGCCATTCTTTGTCCTTCACCCATCGTACATGGTGCTTTCTAGTAATACCACACTTCTGCTTATCCCCGAACATTCACTATTTATGCCTCCCCAAATTCCATTCATTCAAGGCCCACTTTAAAAGTCACTCTTCCAGAAGCTGTAACCTTGACCTTTCTGGGATTGCCTTTGATCTAGTCAGACCCTGGATCTAGGTCTAGTCAAGGAGTACCACTCTAACCTCCTGTGAGTGAGGTGGGACCCAAGGGAGATCCAGAGTAACCACTCCCTAGCTTCCCCCTCCCACCTTGCCCCTCCCCAGCAACCCAGCCTCCCCACATGGGTGGTTCTCAGCTTACTTGGCACTGGGGTGGCTCTTGACCACCTTGGCCAGCTCCACCTCATTGTCGAAGCTCAGCAGCTGCACCCCGTGCTTGGCAGCATACTTGATCTGTGCAATTTGCTTACAGGGGTTGGCACAGATGATCTTATTGACAGGGACACCGATATGCCGGACCAACTCCATCTCTGCCTGTGGAGTTCCAAAGGCGGTGGTGAGGAGGCCCCAGGGCCTGTTGGCCAGAGGAGCCCAAGGAAGTCAGATGAGGGGCAAAGTCATAGCCACACATTGGGCATCAAAATAAGTGGGGTAGCTCTTTAAGGTTGAAGATACACAGCCATTGGGACTTAACACTGATGGATCATTCTCTGATGCCACAGCTGCCATGTATAGTCATGTGGTGGGACACTACACAATGCCCCCCCATTCAAAGCAAAGGCAGAGCAGATTAGCACATTTATTAGCATATTTATTCTAACTTCCTGTCAGTAAACCATCTCATAATAATGTAATCAGTAATTTATTCTGATAATTAAGTGTCTTTAAAAGGGGGGTACATTTAGCCAGGTGTGGAGGTCCTCATCTTTAATCCCAACACTCGGGAGGCAGAGGCAGGTGGATTTCTGTGAGTTTAAGGGCAGTCTGGTCTATATAGCAAGTTCCAGGCCAGTCGGGACTACATAGTGAGACTCTGTCTCAAAAAGAAGGGAGGTAGATTCAACTGGGGGAAGAGGCAAGAAATCAGACATTCCAAAGTCAAAAAAAAAAAAGAAAAAAAAAAACAAGAGGAGGGTACATTTTCGAATTCATACCTAGGTGCTATGCAGACTCATGGTGGCCCTGCATAAACTGGGGCTATGAACATTCTGTCAGGGAGGGAGAGGGGAGCTCACAGGGCCCCACCCCTCCCTGAGGCTTAGGGTTGCTAGGGGGCAGAGAGAGCTTCTTGAGTGCTGTAGCCCCTGGTAAGGTGCCCACGGTCCTGCAAGCAACCCTTCACCCATGTTCCTATAATCAAGCCTAATGAAACTCATCAGGTGATTAAAAAGGAAGACCTGGAAGTAGACAGGGGGCTGGGGTTGGAGATGGGAGGGGGAACAAGAGAGGGGGGGCAGAGGATAAACAGGATCGAGATACATTCTCCAGGGTATGAAAATGTCGCAATGAACCCAATTACATATAATTAATATATGCAATACTAATAAAAAAGACAAAAGAAATAAACAACAAGTCTACCATAGGATCCAGAAATCCCACAGTGGGTCGATACCCAAAGGAACCAAAATCTATATGACAAAGCTATGTACAATCCCTGTTCACGACAGCCACAACATAAACTACCCCAAACATGTATTCATGGATGAGTGGGTAAAGAAAATGTGGTAGAATGCTACTGATTCAATCTCTAAAAGGAAGGAAATTCTATCAGTTGCAGCATAAAAGAACGCAGATCACATTATATTGAGATCAAATCAGACAGAAATAATAATGCTACATGAACTCACTTCTCTTTTTGGAAGGGCTGGTATATGCATGATGTGTACATGTTTGTGTGGATGAGTGCTCATGCATGTGTGTGCTCGTGCATATGGAGGCCAGGTGTCTTTCCCAATCACTCTCACCTTGTTTGCTGAGACAGGATCTCTCACCAAACTGGGAGCTTACCGACTGAGCTAGGCTGGCCGGTGAGCAAGCCCTGGGATCTCTGCCTTCCCCTCCCAGCACTGGGATTACAGGCACAGGCTGCAGCGCCTGGCTGTTTACCAACTCAAGTCCTCACTTTAGCAACTAAGCCACCCCTCCAGCCCCTATGTGAACTATGTGGAATCTACAAATGCCCAAGTTAGAGAGGCAGAGAAGAGAGTGGGAGTTGCCAGGAGTGGAGGAGGTAAGAGGCTGTGAGAAGATGCTGGTCAAAGGATGTTCCATTAAAAGGAATTATGTTCAAGAGATCTAGTGGGTGGGGCTGGAGATATGGCTTAGAGGCTAAGAGCTCTTGTCTTGTAGAGGAGCAGGGTTTGATTCCCAGGACCCACATAGCAGCTCACAACCACCTATAACTCTAGTTCCAGGGAATCTAGGCTTGTCTGAAGCCTTCTTCTGGCCTCTGAGGGCATCAGACATGTGATGGCAAAACACTCAAACACACAAAAATAAATAAAATCTTTAAACAAACAACAACAACAGATCTACTGGGCATCAAGACAACCACATACTACATAACTGAGACATTGCTGAGACAAGATGACAGGAGTTCTCATCACACACAAAAATAAGTTAATGCATGTGTCCATTCTACAATGTATACATATCTTAAAACTATGCTGTGTGCCATATATATTACTTGACAGATAGTCTGCAAGACCAAGAGTCTTTCTGACCCAGATCATCCAGTCCACACAGCCTGTGCTGTGTGGTGTGGTATCCCAGGTGAGTTCACTCAGCCTCTCCCTGGGTCTCCTCTTCCTTACCTTTTTGTTACTATTGCTTCAAGGGGAGGAGAATGTTGCTTCTTGTCTTATTTTAATTTTAAATTACATGTACTTATTTATTTGGAGGGAGCGTATGTGGCAGTCAGGGGATAACTTTCAGGAGTTGGTTCTTTGTTCCCGTCTTGTGGGTCAGTCAGGCTTAGTGGCAAGGGCCTGTACTGACTGAGTCCTCTTGTGGGCCCTTGTTTTTCTTTTTGAGGCAGGGTCTCATGTAACCTAGGCTGGCCTTGAACTAGAACTCCTTATGTAGCTGAAGTTGACTTTGAACTTCTGATCTTCCCTCCACGGTTATGCACACCACGCCCTGTTGCACATGGTGCTGGGGATCAAACCCCGGGCTTTGCTCATGTGAGGCAAGCACTCTACCAACAGTGCTGTATCTCCAGCCCTGTTCTGGTTTCTGCAGCTTTTCTTCACCTTTACTGACCAGGGCTCACGTGATTGCTGAATTAATGATATGGAGATGGTGGTGGTGGTGGTGGCAGTAGTGGTGGTGGTAAGTACCTGTTCCCCGAGCACCTGCTACAAGCAGGACCTAAACAAGATGCTTTTCATCAGGTACTAGAAAACATTTCCTATAGAGTCACTGTTTTAGGTTTTGCAAGTCATTCCATCTCTATCTCAGCTGCCCTGTGGCACCAGAGCAGCCACCGACAATGTGTAAATGAATGAGCACAGTAGTGATCTGACAAGGTGAGCTGGATTTGGCTTGCTTTTAACGGTTTGCTGACTTGCCTTAGGGGCACTGTTTCATTCAGTCCTGACCGTCCATGGGTATCTCTGTTCTACAAGAAGCAAACCGATGCTCAGGAAGCTATACAGGGCCGGTGACATGGCACAGTGCTGCCAACCCTGACAACTCAAATTTGATTCCTGGGGCCCACATGGTGAAGGAGAGACCAGACTCCCTCAGGCTGTACTCCGACCTCAGACTCATGCACACTGAGTTCACACACATACATATGCACACCAAACAAAAAGTACAATAAATTTTTTTTTTAAAAAAAGAAGCTATAGCCGGGCGTGGTGGTGCACGCCTTTAATCCCAGTACTAGGGAGGCAGAGGCAGGTGGATCTTTCTGAGTTCAAGGCCAGCCTGGTCTACATAGTGAGTTCCAGGAGAGCTGAGTCTACAGGGAGACTGTCTCAAAAAGACTAAGAAAAAAAGAAGCTATGTAGTAAGTTACGAAACCAACTTCCAGATTCAAACATGCCTCTCCCTGACAAAGGCAGTCCAGAGAGAGCCAGTGTTGAAATGTGGTAGGAGACACAAGACCCATTTATAGCCATCGTGTCTAATTTTGACTCAGCAACTTTTCAGCACTAAGTGCTTATGCATAGTCTTTCATGTGAGGCCATAACAGCCCTATGAAGTATTCACTGGCCACCTTTCACAGAAGAGAAAGCTGAGTTTGAGCGATCCACGTGCTAATGTTGACAATAAGTGGCAGTGTGGAATACAAAGATCCAACTCCAGAGGGGGACCTGTGGCCACCACAGCTTGCCTCCCTGTCACCGCTCCAAGTCCGGGTGGATGTGAAAATATGGCTTTGCTCCCTCCCTCCCTACACAAGGTGAGAAGCAAAGACGGCCCCACACAGACCCAAGACTGAGCTTCAGTTATAAATATTTAAACAATAAGTGTCATTCAGGTCACCCACTGTGTTACAGTCTTAGAGATGTTCTCATTTAATCTTCCTGATTATTTTTTAAAATATTTTATTATTTTTATGTTTATGAGTGTATTGCCTGCATGTATGTAAGTGTGCCTGTGTTATGCAATACCTGCAGAGGTCAGAAGATGGCATCAAGTTCCCCTGGAACTACAGTTATGGACAGCTGTTACCCAAAATGTGGGTGCTGGGAATCGAACCCGGGTCCTCTGAATCAAACCCAGGTCCTCTGTAAGAGCCATCTAAGGGCCAAGAAGCTGCATATGGATTGACTGGTTACCTCTGTGCAAGGGTCCAAGAGGAGAAATGATAGCCAGTTGTGAACACCTGCAATCCGAGCACTGTGGAGATTGAGGTGATAGGGAACTCAAGGCCAGCCTGAGCTATTATAGACCCTACGGAGGAAAGGGAGGAGTGTGGGAGGGAGGAACGGAGGGAGAGAGGTGAGGGAAGAGAGGTGTCAGTTTTGCTTTCTGTTTTGCTTTGTTTTTTGAGACAGGGTCTCACTATATAGCCCTAGCTGGCCTGGAGCTTGTTATGTAGACCAGGCTAGCCTCAACTCGTAGAGACTGCCTCTGCCTCCTCAGTGCTGGGATTAAAGGTATGCAAACACCATGCCCAGCCAGTTTTACATTTTAAGTATAAGCCCTAAGTATTTATTCTGGCACCCGAGGACAGGCTTCATGGGATTCTAGGAAGACTGGTCCATGGCTGTCACAGTCTCCCTGGGAGCCACTAGAAAGGTGGGAAGATGTGCTCCGGAGGCAGGCTGGCAAGCAGGGCGAGCGTGAGAATGTGAGATTGAGCACAAATCAAACCAGCTGGGTAGGCAGGCTTGAGGTGAGCACGCAAATGAGGGAGGCAGTGGGGAATGGAGGGTGTTCAAAGCAATGGGAGGAAATGAAATGCCTTAAGAGGAAGGAGCACTTAAGACAGAATCCAGGGGCTGCAGAGATGGCTCAGTGGTTAAGCGCTTAAGACAGAATCCAGTGGGCTGCCCTTGCAGAGGAGTGGTGTTCTGTTCCTAGCACCCAAGTGACAGTCAGCACTTATCCTTGACTCCAGTTCCAGGGGCGTCAACAACCCTTTTCTGGCCTCTGAAGGCATTAAGCATGGCCACTAACTGTGACTCACCAAAAGAGGGCAGCCTCCGCCCTTTAAAAGAAAATAATCATAAGGGCATTGGAGATGGGGATGAGTGGTAAAGGGCTTGCCTTACATGTGGGAAACCTGGATTGTAAGTTCTGGGAGCCAACACTCAGTAAAAGCATGAAAGAGTCGAATGATCCACTTCAGGGTCAGGATATTCAACATCGGCCACTTGTGCCTTCTCAACCAACCTCTCACGGAGGGTCTTGGAAAAGGCAACAACAACAGAGGCCAAGTGCATGACCCTGGGCAAGTCACTCAGTCTCTGTGACTCACTTCCTTATATGTTAAATGTGTCCTCTTAGGATTGTCAGAATCTTGGTAAAAGAATGATCTCACAGAGATGTTGCAAGAATAAAATGAGATCATGCACGGAAAGCGCCTGGCAAAGAGCCTGGCCCAGGAGAAGCACTCAGCTGTGGCAGAAGTTTTTAACATACCCCCACTCCACACCCCATCTTCAAGGTCTTTTTATGTCTTCACACCCCACATCTAAGTCCTTTAGAGGCCAGCCTCCAAACCTCGAGGACCAAGCACTTCACCCCTAGGTTTCTAGACATAGAGGATTCTTAGTCAGTGGTCCTATCCTTCAACCCTAGCTCAGGGGAACCAAAGGATCCTGTCCCCTGTTACCCCTTCAGGGAGACCTACCATCCTACAGGAGGCTGTAGGCTGGTCTCCCCTCATGTGCCTCACAGGGCTGTGTCAGACACACACAAAATGAGATGTGGGAAATAAGAAGAGACTTCTCAGTCACAAAGAGTAAACAGCAATAACCAGTCCCTGCAAGGGTTAGCCTTGACTTCCATTCAGTGTACACATCTTCACTCCAGTCCTATGGTCCTGCCCAGGCTAGCGTCCCTCCTTTCTCCTCTGGGAATCATTTCTAGGACTCTCCTCATAACTTCCAGTCAGTCCACTGGTCAGGAGTTAAAAGGGGTTCTCCTCAGATCAGCCATTACTAATCATCAAAAAAGTGATGGTGCTGACATCACTAAGCAATGCCCAGCAGGCTTGGTTTCCACTTCAGGGCTTGGCACTGGCTCTTCCCTCAGCCTGGAATGCTCTTCCCCTAATTCTCCACTTGGCTCAATCTCCTTAGACAGCTATCTAAAAGTGCAATCCAGCCAGATGTGATGATACATGCTCAGAATCCCAGCACTCAGAGGTCTAAAATGGGAGGATCAAGAGTTCACAGCCAGCCTGTGCTAAATAGGGAGCTCCAGGCCAGCCTATGGTACATAGGGAAGCCCTGCCTCAAAACAGAAGTATAATCTGATCATCCAATGTTCTCTACTTCTATCTAAAAAGGGTGCATATTTTCATTGTTCAGTTTTATTCTTTAGAAAGCTCCATGAAAAAAAGGTTTTGTTTTGTTTTATTTATACTTAAATTCCCAGTTCAAATAATATTTGGCCCCATTGTAAAAATTCACTGAATGAATGAATGAATGAGATATACTCGAGCCAGAAAGGCTTCTAAGCTAGTAAAAACAGAATGAAACTTGCTGGGTGCTAGTCTGCCAGCCCCACCCAGCCAGTTACTAACACTGTAGCTCCTAACTGTGGATGTTCTACCAGCAAAGCCAATCAAAGGACAGCAGGAGGGAATTAAAAAGAGCAGACATCAAATTAGAACGACAGAGCCAGCAGCAGCAGCAGCACCAAAACTCTAAGAGGATTAGTTAGAAAAACAGAGTCACACATTAAGATTATAAAGGAAAAAAAATTAAAATTCAACAATATAGGAGTGTTTTTGTTTTGTTTCAATTAGAAGATTATCACATATTGCTCTAGGCCAAGACATTTTTAAACTGCTATTAAATTTTAAAAATTTTCTAAATAATAAACTTAATGTTTCATTAATTTTTTAAAATCTTTTTAAGACAGGGTCTCCTTATTGCCCCAGCTGGCCTAGAATCTGCTGTGCAAACCAGGCTGGACTGATCTCACGGAGATATCTGCCTCTGCTTCCTGAGTGCTGGGATTAAGGTGTAGCCACCATGCAGCAAAAAAAAATTTTTTTTTTAAAGAGGAAAAATAGGCAATCGTGGTGCACACCTATAGTCCCAGCATTTAGGGAAGGTGGATGTTAGGAGAATCATGAGTTCAAGGCTAGCCTTAGCTACATAGTGAGTTGAAGGCCAGCCTGGAAGAAGAGTTGCTGTCTCAAAAGAAATTATGATTAATCAATAATAAGAAAAAATAAATTTAAAACCCATTAAAAAAAAATAACCCATATGCCCAGGGATACCTAAGTTTCCAAAGTGAAACTTCAGAGCTGACAAGTTCCATGCTCATTTCTCCTTCCCTCCACCCAGGAGCCTCCTCTCCTCTTGAGCAGGTGGCCTTCCCAGAAGGCAACAGCCAACTAAAGGTCCCTCCTGTTCCCCAGGGTTCACAATACCACTAGCGCTGCATTTGGTGAGCATCAAGGTTAAGTGCACAGAAGGAACAAAGGGGCTCACCTTGTTAGCACAGCTGAAGCCCAGCCCCAGCTCAGCCAGGACCTTCAGCACACCCAGGCTGCTGTTGCACTTGACAGCATAAAAGGGGCGGACTCGAGGTAGGTACTTCAGAAAGCAGAAGTGCTTCCTCACTACAGCACCTAGGTCGGCCATGAAGAAGGCAGCCACCTTGCCCTGCACAGCAAGAGGTGAATGGATGTGAGACCCCCCCCCACCCAGCTCCCTCCCTGTGCATGCTGTCCACAGTCCTTCCAGACTTGCCCCCCAGCTCAGCTCTGGTCACCAAGCTGGCCTGCTGTAGCTTTCTGGGTCTCCCACAGCCTCCAGGATGGAAGACAACCTCAGTCTAACATTTAAAACTGTGTAAATGCCCCTCCCCTCAACCCAGCTAAAATCAGCTAAAAGCTGACTCTCCTTTCCACCTCCAAGCCCATACTCCCATCATGCCCTCTGCTGGGTTTGGCAAAATTCCAATCTACTTTTACTCAGCCCAAATGCCACCTTTCCCAAGCAAAAGACTAATCAATAAAGTTGGCCACATTTTGCATGTCCTTTCAAAACAGCAGGACTCTATGTTCATCTGTCTGTGCCACAGAAGGCTCAGTCCCTGGAAGGCAGAAGCTGTGGCCTACAGCCGGCTGTCTTTCACGTGCAGGTACACATCCCACTGCCACCATGAAGCAGGTCTGCAGATCACCACAGACAGGCAGATGGATAAGCATAAATGAGGCTGTGGGTGAACCTTTCCTGGGACTCAGTTTCCTTTTCATGCAACATTTTGTTAAACTGATGCTCACT
The DNA here is from genome assembly GCF_000622305.1 of Nannospalax galili. NCBI lineage: Eukaryota > Metazoa > Chordata > Mammalia > Rodentia > Spalacidae > Nannospalax > Nannospalax galili. Next base: position 616,343 of record NW_008334092.1, on the reverse strand, counting down.
TGGTGTCAGATATAATAATTAAGGGACAAAGAAGACTCAACACCTTGAAGCACCCTTAAGTAATTATAAGTCCCTTCAATAAATAAGTGCTAGATGGGATATTCTGCAAAATGTATTGGTGGCCATGGAGAGTGATAATACAAAACCTGCCAGAAGAGGTCAGGAAAAAGCAACCGTGTTGGGAAAGAATGCTAGACAGGGGTAAAGGGGGGGGGGGGGAGGCTGGGAGAAGGGTGACTAAGGGCACAGCCCCCACCCCCAAACACATGGTAAGACCGCACAATGCATCGTCGGGAAGTATGAACGCAGCGACTCAACCCCGCTGCCGGGAAGGAGCAAAGCTCAGACTGTGGGACTCTAAAGCCAGAAATAGGGCTGTAGAGACAGACTTGATCTTGGGGCAGTGAAGCGCTAGCGGGCGGATGGGGTGGGGGGTGGTGGTGAAGGAGCAGGTCCTGAGGGCTCCCAGATATGAAGACTGAACTACAAAGGAAAGTTCCCCGAGAGCTTCCTAGAGCATTAAGGGAGGTGGACTTCACAGAGCTGGGGGATGCCTGGATGTGGGAGAGAAGGGATGAGGAAGGGAGAACGCCCAGGTTTCCCACCTGGAGGGCCGGGGGAGAACATGCAGGTGCTGGTGGTAATCCTTCTTCAAAGCAGGTAACAGGAGAGGCGGATGTGCGGGCAAGAAGAGAAAATTGGGGATAAAAGGAGCCAGACTCTTGGAAATATCAAATGACACAATGAGGGGACCCACCCCCCTATTCCCAGCCCCTCACCGTGGTGGCCTGTGAGGCCCCCAGAGTGAGCTCCTCCAGCAGGTCTCGAGTGCTGACGCCCTCCTCCACCATCACAAAGTCCGATTCACTCAGGTAGCCAGCCATGCCGAGCAGGAGGAGCCCACGGGCTGGATGGAACCGCTGCCTTGGTGCTGCTGGCTGCCTTGGCCACCGCCTTAGAAAGTATGCAACACACTGCGGGGTGGGGGGGTGGAGGGGGGGTTGGAAGGGACCGCTGGAGAACAGGCTCTGCTGCTCCTGTCACCTCCCCCGGCCTGGGTTCCCTGTCCAGTTATGCGACTCCATCCCCCAGCACAGGCTCCAGGAGTTGAGGTTTACTGGGAACCGTGATGTCGTGCCTGCTAGGTCCTCAATTGCCCCCATCTGTAAAATGGGGTTACTTTGGAGATTCTTTTCAGTTCTGACATTTTGGCTTGGAAGGGAAAGAATGAGCGCAGGAGCAGACAATCTGGGAAACCCCGGTGGGGAAGTGTCCAGGACTCCCCTAGTCCTGACCACGTTCACCTATTAGGTGCGTGGAGCTAAAGCCAGAGATTTTTCAGCCCAAGAACAGGAACTCGGGTTCGAGTCCACGCTCTGCTGTGTGACCTTGGTACTCTCCTGCGCCTCTCGAGGCTCAGTTTCCCCGTTTGTAAATGGTTGATCCTGATATGCTGGAATGCTAAGTGTGCACGGGGGCATTACAAGGTGGGTTCTGTCCGCGGGACCCCTCTCTCGAGTGCAGGGCCGGGGTCCCGCACCCCACCCCCAGGTCTCCTTACCAAGCCCGTCCTCCTTCGGGGGGGCCAGAGCCAGGTGCGCTGCTAGGGGGGGTCGCCGGTGACCTCGAAACTTGTGCGACACCCCGAAGAGGAGTGGCAGTTGGGGAGCCGAGGCCCCTGCTGAGAGGAGGCAAGGAGGTCCGGGAAGCAGGTCAGCACCCCAAAGCCTCGGGCGCCGGCTCCCCGAGGCTCCCCCAAGCCATCCCCTGCACTCGCCTTAAAACGCATTTACACGGCTTCGGCCCATAGGTCTCCCCAGCGAGTGAATCGGATCCTCGGTGCCTCCGCTAGCTCGCTTCCCCCGGCTCCGGCCCGGCGGCCTGCGCCCCGCGAGCCCAGCAGCCACCTAACCCACGCCCCACCTTCCGCCCGCCGCTCACTTATATAAGCCCCGCCCCGCCGTTTGGCCCCGCCCCTCCCGCCCCGTTGCCCGGGCAACCGGGTGTCGCCAGCTCATTGGTCGATTCGGACATAAAGCCTTCAACGCTGTGGCCCCGCTCCGCAAACTCGTGCGGTTGGCTTGCGGGTTGTCGGCCTCCCAGGCTGTCCACGCGGGCAAGTCCTCCGAATGCCTCGCGTCTACACGCTCGGATCCTCGACTCTTCATCTCGAGTCGGGTAGAGTGGCTCTAGGAAAACTTCTCGGTCACTCGCTGGACCCGGTGGCGCCTCTCCAGTAACCTGGTGAAAGTACTCGCTCTTCCCTAGAAGACCAAGTCAAATATCACATCCCTGTATTATTTCGTAATAAGACCTTTTTAATTTAATTGCCTCTTCCGGCATATTCCCTGACTTCCAATTCAAACCCCAACTCAGATGTGTTCAGAGAGGCTTTTTGTGACTTTACGAGCCCAAAGCGGTGCCCCTCTTCTTCCCTCCCAGAATCCTCAGACTCTTAAGCCTAACTTTTCCAGGAAGCTTTCTGTCCTCCCCTCTTCTGCACAAACTCCCGCCTATCCATCCAAGTCCACTGTACTGTCTCCTCTCTTGAGCCTCCACGCTTTTCCTCGCCTAAGACCCAGTGGAACGCACGGTCCTCACATGTGTCTGGACTTCTCACTCATCTGACTGTTGGCACAGGCTGCTGGGATTCCTGTTCTGACTTTCCACCTGGCTAATTTGTGAGCCCCAAGGACAGGGACTGTTTGGCTCCTCAGAGTGTAAGCATTTGGCATGCACAGGATGCTCAAGTTGACTGAATAGCTGTGCCCCGCGCCAGAGTTCATCTGGTAGGTACCAGAGTGGTGATTCTGAGCTTGCAGTTATTGATTGGGAATGGACGTAACTGAACCTTCTGAGGTAGTTGGTGATGTATACCGAAGTGTGTGTGTGTGTGTGTGTGTGTGTGTGTGTGTGTGTGTGTGTGTGTGAGAGAGAGAGAGAGAGAGAGAGAGAGAGAGAGAGAAGAGAGGAGAGAGGTCCTTAGAGTTTATCTGTTTTAGGCTGGGTATAGTGGTGCACACCTTTACCCCAGCAGATCTCTGTGAAGTCAAGGCCAGCCTGGTCTACATAGAAAGTTCCAAGCCAGCCAGAGAAACACTGTGAAACTTTTGTCTCAAAAAAAAAAACTGGTTTGTTTTTTTTTTTTGTCTTTTTGAAACAGGTCTCCCTGTAGCCTCAGCTGGCCTGGAACTCACTATATAGATCAGGCTGGCCTTAGAACTCACATAAAATCTGCTTGCCTCTGCCTCCCAAGTGCTGGGACTATAGGCCGGTGCCACCATGCCCAGCTCAAAAAAACTTTGCAAGTCTTAAGAAAACCCTTAGCACATAATAAGTGCTTCATAAATGTTTGCTACTGATGTTTGACTTGCCAACGATGCCCCCAGTTTGTTTATTTGATAGAAATCTGCAAGTTGTCTCACTTAATAATAAACTGCCTTTAAATTAATTTTTTAAAGTACATCTGTGGCTGGGGAAAGTAGCTCAGTTAGTAGAGTGCTTGCCTAGGACACATGAGGCCTTGGGCTGGATACCCCAGCACCACATAAATCAGGAATGGTGGTGCATGCACTTGGGAGAGGGGATAGAGGCAGGAAGATCAAAAGCTTAAGGTCACCCTCAGCTACATATGGGGTTTAGAGCCAACCTGGCACATTTTCCCCTGTCTGAAGGGGAAAAAGTCCATCTGTTACAGTTGTTCAAGAATAGTCAAGATGGGCTAAAGAGATAGCTCAGCAATTAAGGGTACCAGCTGCTCTTACAGAAGACCCAGTTTACTTCCCAGCACCCACATGGCAGCTAACAACCGTCTATAACTCCTGTTCCAGGGGATCCAATGCCCTCTCTGGAATCTGTGGGCATTGCACATACACGTGTGGTATACTTAAATACATACAGGCAAAACCTTCATACACATGAAATAAAAATAAATCGAAATTTTTTTAGAAACAGAACAATCAAGATATCCTTGGAAAGACAAAAGGATTGGTGTGCAGCATGTGGTTAGCAAACACGGATCCCTGATTTCCATCTCTATCACCAAAAAAAGGAGGGGAAAGGACTTCCTCCTCTGGGTATCACAAAACATTTTATTAGGTTATGTTCTAGTTAGCTTTCTTGCTGTGATCAAACACTCTGACCAAAAACAACTTCCCAGTGACAGTCCATCTTGGAGGGAAGCCAGGTAGGAACTCAAGGCCAGACCCTGGAGGCAGAAGCTGGAGCAGAGATGATGGAGCAGTTTTCTTGCTAGGGTATCTTTCTTATATAGTCCAGGCCTCTCTGCCAGGCTGTAGGCTTTTTGAAAGCTAGAGGCACTTTCTGCCCATCAGGACATACTTCATAACCTAGTCAGTACACACTCAGTATATGGGAGGAGCAGGGCAGGGCCATGGAGTTAGGGAAAGCTGTTTTCATGTGGCTCACAGGAGAATTGGGTGTCCATGATGAATCATTCTGCCTGTACCTGGGTCACTTCTGCCTGGCCTTATCCCTGCCCCCTGGGAACCAAGATAGTTCAGGCTGACTTCCCTACATCCTTCAACTGGAAGCTTCCTGCTTTCTGTGCACAGGAGTAGCCTTTCCCAAGAGGCAGCTTTAAGGAGTCCTTTGCAAGTTCCTGTTTGGAGAGATTAGCAGTCATTTGCACCATAATATGAAAACAGCCATCCCCATCCTCTCTCCTGAGGAACGAAGTCTTCCTGAGAACAGGCAACAAAGTAGACCTGGAAAGCTGGGGCAGAATCCTCAAAAATGAGATTAAGAGGAGGGGAAACATATATTCCCATTTTACAGATGAGGAATCTGAAGGTGAGGAAGTTCAGTCACTTTCCCAAGCTGGCACAGTAAGTAAAAGTAGAGCCTTGACTTAAATTTAAAACCAAGCACTTGGCGGTTGGCTCCGTGATAACAATGCTTTAATTTTTAAAATTTTTATTATTTTTTAAATTTTATGTCTATATTGTGCAATGCTCGCAGAAGTCAGAAGAGGGCATAACAGGGGATCTGACAGCCTCTTCTGTCCTCCTTGGGCATTGCATGACACGGGTGCACTCACCTACATGCAGGCAATACACACATACACATAAAATAAAAATAATTAAATATTTTTGCCAGGCGTGGTGGCACATGCCTTTAATCCCAGCACTCGGGAGGCTGAGGCAGGCAGATCTCTGTGAGTTCGAGGCCAGCCTGGTCTACATACTGAGTTCCAGGCCAGCTGGGGCTACAAGAAGACCCTGTCTCAAAAAAAAGACCAAAAAAAAAAAAGATAATAAAATATTTTTAAAAAATAGGTCATCATGCCCTATTTCTGCAGGAAAAGAGGCAAAATTTTATTTATTTTTTTATTTTATGTTTATGTGTGTATTGCCTGCATGTAGGTGAGTGCACCCATTTCGTGCAATGCCCATGGAGGTCAGAAGAGGCCGTTGGATCCCCTGGGACTGGAGTTATGGACAGTTGTTAGCTGCCAACTGTCCATAGTGGGTGCCGGGATTTGAATCCAGGTCTTCTACAAGAACAACCACTGTTCTTAACCGCTAAGCCATCTCTCCAGCCCCATAAAATATATATTTTTTTAAATGTTGAAGCTCTGGGTTCAATCTCCAGCACTATGCAAAAGAAATATCATGACCCTTAATTTGTTTGTGTGCAAGTTTGTGTGTGTGTGTGTTCATGAACATGCATGTTCATGCATGTGTAGGTACACTGTGGTGTGTGTAGATTCATGTGTGTGTACACTGTGACATGTACAGGTACACTGTGTGTGCATGTTCATGCGTGTGCAAGTACACTATGTGTGTGCATGCTCATGTGTGTGAAGGTACACTATGTGTGTTCATATGTTTGCAGGTACACTGTATGTGCATGCTCGTGTGTGTACAGGTACACTGTGTCTGTGAATATGCATATGGATGCAGGTACACTGGGTGCATGTGACATGGGTGCAGGTACAAGCAAAGGTTACAGCACGCCCTCAAGTGCTGTCCTTTGGGTACCCTCCACCTTTTTTTTTTTTTTTTTTTAACAGTGTTTCTCACTGGTCTCAAACTCAGCAAGTAGGCTAGGCTGACTGACCAGTGAGCACCGGGGATCTGCCTGGCTCCTTCCTAGTGCTTGGATTATAAGCCTGTGCTACACTTAACATTTTTAATTTTTATTTATTTATTTATTTTGGTCTTTTTGAGACAGGGTCTCCCTGTAACATCACCTGACCTGGAACTTGCTACGTAGACCAGGCTGGCCTCAGTCTCACAGAGATCCACCTGCCTCTGCCTCCCGAGTGCTGGGATTAGAGGCATGGGCCACCGCGCCTGGCTTGCGTAACATTTTTTTTACATGGGTTTTGGGGATTTAATTCGGGTCTCCATGCTTGCAAGGCAAGCACTTTACTCAAAGAGACATCTCCACAGCCTCTGACACTTAACTTTTAACCTTTCTGTTTGAATGCCAACTCAAGGCTGAGAATCCTGGCCCCAGCTTAACAGTTACCCCCACCATCCTGCAGGCACCAGCACAAAGGCTCCACTCTGTTGCTCTCTCCTGCCAGTGTCATCTGACTTCCCCTGTTGCCGTGCAGAACCCCTGAGAGCTGGAGAGTTGGCAAAATATTTATTCAGGCTTCCCAGAAATTGTGCCTATTAATTTCCTAGGGCTGTCAGAACAAAGCACCAGCAGCTGGTACTGTAAAACAACAGAAATGTGTCGACTCCCAGTTCTGAGGCTGAAGTCTGCAATAAGGAGTTGGCAGGCCTGGCTCCTGCTCACGGCTCTGAAAGTGAATCTTCCCTTGCTTCTCAGCCTCTGGTGTTTATGGTCATCCCTAGTGTTCTTTGACCCGTGGGTGCATCACTCCAGTCACTTGGCCATGTGACTCTTCACCATCACTTTCCCTCAGGTTGTGCCTGGGTCTGAGCCCAAAATTTTCCTTTAAATAAGGACATTGATTATATTGGATTGGGGCCTACCACAATGACCTCAGTTTGACTTGCTGGCCTCTAGTAAGTAAGCGCTTATTGCCAAGCAAGATCACAGTACTAAAGGTTAGGACTACTGAAGGTTATGTTAATATCTTTGTATGTGTCCATGTTCATGTGTGTACACACCTGTATGTGTGTGCATGCATGTATGTGCATGTGCACGAGGAGGCCAGAGGTCAACATCAACCACACTCCATCTTATTTGTTGAGACAGGATCTCTCACTAAATTTGATGCTCACAGATTAGGCTAAACCGGCCTGCAAGTGCCACAGATCCTCCTATCTCCACTTCCCCAGCACTGGACTTACAGACACACTCTGCCATGCCCAACTTCTACATGGGTGCTAGGGATCAAACTCAGGTCCTGATGCTTGTGTAGTGAGGATTTTATGAACTGAGTCATCTCCCCACCCAGGATTTTAACATATATTTGGGGGAAACACAATTCAACCCATCCTAGAACTGAATACCTCATGCCATTTGAACTCACAAGAGATTTACCTGCCTCTGCCTCCTGAGTGCTGGGATTAAAGGCAGGCGCCACCATTATTGGCTCTATGGTGAACTCTTGGGTGAGAAGACACAGCACATTCCTGTTCTACCCCCAAAAAGGGCAAAATACTAAGGGAGAAAGGGGAATGGTTGTTGCTTGGTGACTGGCAGTCTCACCGATTATTTTCCCATTTATTTTTAATTTTTTTGACATTTATTTGTTTATGTTTGGGCTCCACAGCACATGGGTAGAGGTCAGAGGACAACTTGGAAGAATCAGTTCTCTCCTTCTGCTATGTGGGTCCTGGGGATCGAACTCTGGTTGTCACCCTTGGCAGCAAATGCCTTCTACTTGCTGAGCCATCTCATCAGCCCTATTTTCTCCTATTTAAATACCAGTATGCTCTGCTCACAATGATTCCTTCCTAAGGGAGAGGTAAACAGAGAATGTTTACAAACACACAGTTGCACTTCATCTTTAGATGACTCTGCAAGAAATGCACTTTATGGAAAATTTCAGACTCATTCTTTGTCTAAGGTCACCTAGATAGTGAGCTGGTGCAGAAACTTAACCCTGGACAGTCTGATGTAATGCTAGTGAGATACACCCAAGAAAGAAGGCGCTGGTTAGTTTTTTTTCTCACATCACTGTGATCAAATACTTATGAGAAGGATTCATTTTGGCTCATGGTTTGAGAGGGTAGAATCCATTATGGTAGAGTAGGCATGGCAGAGCCCATGGAGGTGATGGCAGAATTCCTCACAGCATTGGACCAAGAAGTCGTGAAAGAAATCTGGCCCTCATCCAGCTTTCTTCTTTCTCTCTTCCTATGCAGTGAAGAACTCCAGCCCTTTGGATGGTGATACCTGAAGTCAGGGTAGGGCTTCTCTCCTCAGTTAAATGTCTCTGGAAATGCCCTCAAAGACAGGCCCAAATGGGGCTGGAGAGGTGACTCAGTAGTTAAGTACAATGGCTACTCTTGCAGAGGACCCAAGTTTGATTCCCAGCACTCACATGGTGGCTAACAACTATCTATAACTCCAGTTCCAGGGGATCTGACACCCTCTTCTGGCTTCTGCAGGCATTGCATGCACATGGTGCACTTACATACATGCAGGCAAAACAAACACATAAAAGATATGAATAGAGGCTGGAGAGATGGCTCAGAGGCTAAGAGTACTAGCCCTTGCAGAGGACCTGGGTTTGAATCCCAGCACCCACATGGTAGCTAACAACCATCTGTAACTCCAGTTTGAGGGCATCCAATGCCCTCTTCTGACCTCCATGGGCATTGTACAACACGGGTGCACTTATACACATGCAGGCAATATATTCATACACATAAAATAAAAATAATAAATAAAATACTTTCAAAAAATAAATAAAAATAATTTTTAAAAAAGACACCGGGCATGGTGGCACATGCTGTTAATCCCAGCAACTCAGGAGGCAGAGGCAAGTGGATCCCTATGAGTTCAAGGCCAGCCTGGTCTACATAGTGAGTTCTAGGACAGCTGGGGCTACAGGGAGACCCTGTCTCAAAAAGACCAAAAAAAAAGACAGGCCCAGAGATACATCTCCTAGGTGACCCTAAATGCAGTCATCTCCATGAGGCACAGAGCCGGAACAAAGAATGTTATGACTAGACCAAGAACAAACAGCAGGAGACCTGAACCACAGCTGGCGTTCAAGGTTAGATACCAGGTGAACTGGCAGAAAGGACACAAATGTGAAATCAGTACTGCAGACTCCTTGAGGGCATTGGTGAGATGGAGGTCCTGGAGCCACTGGAAACCAGAAAAGCAGCCTTAGGCTGTTTGGAGGTCAGAGCTATTAAGGATGGAAACCAAGACTAGCAAGAGCCACTGTTTATTGACTGGTTACTATATATATCCCAGGCTCTGTGCCACATGCTTAATAATAGTTAACATCCCTAAAGTGCTTTCTGCCCTGCAGCCATAGGTTTATGTGTAAATCCTACAATAGATACCTACCAATTTAAGATAATTCTTTAGCCCTGATGCAACCTTAAGAGACATGCACAGTATCAATGACCCCTGTACCACAAGGGAGGAACCAAGCCTGGAGAGCTTACCTCACTCCAGGTCGCACAGCTAGTCCGTGGAATGACTACACTACATACATTTTTCTCTCTCAAATGAGTGTGCAAGGTGGGAATTACTCTCCCATTCCACTCGGAAGAGTCTAAAACCCAAAGAAGCCAAGTGATGGCCCAAGATCGCACAGCAGGGTAAGTGGCAGAGCCTGGACTCAAATTGGGGCTGTGGACTAATGAAGACCTTCAAATGATTGTACTGGGGCAAAACCCAGGGCCCCAGGGTTTTGGCTCAGCAGTTGAGGGCACTACCTGCTCTTGCAGGTTCAATTGCAACTAACAACTGTCCTTAACTCCAGTTCCAGGGGATCTGATGCCCTCTTCTGACCTCCACAAGCATTGCATGCACATGGTGCACCTAAATGCATTGAAGCAAACCACTCATCGGCATAAAATTAAATAAATAAATAATTTAACCCATGGCCCCATCCCTAAGAACTCTGAATCCTAGTTATTAGTTGGGTGTGTGCCCTGATACATGGACAGACAGAGGGTCTGTCTCTGCCAGCACTGAGAAGGCAAAGTTCAAGTATGTGGACTGAACAGGGGTTATGCTCACAGCCTCCCTCGACAAGGGGCCCAGGTGCTAGAGCACCTTCTTTGGAGTGCAGTGTTTAATTTCAAGCTCTGTTAGGCTACACCAATGTGAAAAAATAATCATAACATGACAGTTAAGGAATTCACACACTTTCCCTCATGCCAGACCTTCTAACAAATGTGATGAACAAAAACAAAAATCCCACCACAAACAAAAATCCCACTCAGCCAAAATACTCACTTCCTGCAGCTGCTTTCATTCTCCAGTGGTTCTCCATCTTGGGCAGGCATCAGAACCACCTGGGGAACTTGTGAGGCCACAAGGGTGCTGCCCCCCCCCGCCCCGTCCACGAGAGATTCCAACTCAAAGGTCAGAGCATGCGTTTCTAAGAAGTTCTCTGATTTTGTTGATGTTGTCATTATTTTGCCTATATTTATGTAAGTGCACCATGTACATACAGTATCTGAGGAGGCCAGAAGAGGGCATCAGATCACCCTGGAACTGGAGTTATGAAAGGTTGTTAACTGCCATATGAGTTTAGAAACCTGGGTCCTCTGCAAGAGCAGCTAGTGCTCTTAACCACTGAGCCACCTCTCCAGTCCCAATACTGGGCACCTTTGAATTGAAAACATCAGACTCTGCCCCTGCCCTTCTGGGCAGCAAGGGCAAACAGCAGCCTAGAATGGATGGCTACACTGTTTCTGTTCAGCAGAAGCACACACTTCAGGGGTGTATAAGCACCCACCCATCTCCTAGGGCAGCCTGCACTAGTTGTGAGACCTTGGTGGCAAAGTGACTGTTAACTGAGCCTCACTTTGGTCATCTGTAAAATGAACCTAATAAAAGTGCCTCTTTCCTGAGAATGGTGTAAGGAGCTGGTTTGTGAGGATGCAAAGCCCCCTGCCCAGTGCCTGGTCTATACTTTAACAAAGTATTTTAAGTCCTATCCCTTACAATTAGTGCTCTGGGACCAGGAGTAGTGGCACACGCCTTTAATTCCAGCACTTGGGAGGCAGAGGCAGGCGAATCTCTGTTAGTTGGAGGCTAGCCTGATCTACATAGTGAGTTCCAGGCCAGCTGGGGCTAAAAAAAAAAAAAAAAAAAAAAAAAAAAAAAAAAAGAATTAGTGCTCTGTGTCAGAGTACATGGTGTCAGAGGAGAAAAGAAAAATCCAGAGCCCTGTGAGAGGGATATACCTGGGGTCGCATTGGAGAACAGCGTCACAGGGAAGTGGTGTAGAACCCTTTCCCTGGGGAGATATAATGAATGTCTACCCCCTCCTTATGGAGCACAGATGACAAACCAAAGTAGGATTCCACCAAAGTCCACTTTGGAGAACCCATGAGTTTATAAGGCTTACTTACAGACAGAGTGGGTGAGAGGTTACTTCTAGGATCGTGGGTGACCCAAAATCACCACCAAGCCTCACCCCAGCATAAACGATGATTTCCCCTATAGCCCCACAAACTGGAGCTCCCACTTCAGTCAGCCTTGCAATCAGGGAAGACCTGCATACAGTAACTGCATCTTGGCGTGCACCTGAAAGGTATGGGGGAGAGAAGCTGGACTCTCAGGTAAGGGCCCAGTGACCCTCCACACCCTCTCCTTCTATAAGGGAACCAACAGGCCCAGTCTCTGGAGTGTGTGCCAGTAATGACAGTGATGGCTGTTATGCTCCAAGGATAGTGGGGTACAGGAGTTATGGGGCCCTGGGCTGAGGAACACTAGGAAGGAGGCAGTGGCTCAGCAAACAGATCAGGGTAGCACAAGAGCGCTGAGGAGAGCCGTTCCTTTCTGTGAGATTTCTTTCACCAGGTAGTTTAATGTGCTGAGCAGAGTCACACAAGCCAGATTCAAGTGGGGCCTCCTCCTAATTTCTGTTCACTCAACAGAAGGAAGAGTGGGCCCAGGCAGTCATGCCTGCACCTCAAGGTTCTCTGCTCCCCTCCCCCACTGCTGACTGGCCCACATGTGACCCCTCATCCATTGGCCTCCAGTTAACTGATCTACCACGGAGATAGTTGTCAGGTGACAGGGCTGGGTGGTGGCGTCCCCTGCTGAGGGAGCCTCTGTCTCAGGCTGGTAGTGGAACTGGTGCCCCTGAGGGACCTTAGGTGCTTTTGGCTAACTCCCTTCACAGAGGCAGCACAGTAGAGTCTTCAGGTACGTGGACAGGAGGTGTGGGAGAGGTCTTACAGGCTGAGCGCTGCCATTTATCTGGGTTTCATTTTCATCATCTATCTGTAGGAAATGGGTGATAAGATTACATGCCTCCTGGAGTTCATGTGAGGAAAGAAGTGACCATGCAGTGTGGCTGGAATATTGGTGTCCCTCAAAGTCACATGTTAGAACCTGTGATGGTGTTAACTGGGCCTTTGAGAAGTGACCCCTCATGAATGGGATGGGCTCCTTACCCGCAGCAAGAAGATGCCATCATTTTTCCCTTTTCCCTTTTTTTTTTTCTTTTACTGTGTATCGAACCCAGGGCCTAACACACATTACTAACTGTTCTACCATTGACCTATATCTCCAGCTCTTGCTGATAGGTTAATAAGCAGTATCACACTCATCAGCTCATCACACTCAGTATCACACTCATCAGCTACCATGAGGATGTTAATTAATATAAAAGGTTTTTTAAAATATATGTATATTAGGGGCTGGAGAGATGGCTCAGCATTTAAGAGCACTGACTGCTCTTGCAGAGGACCCGGGTTCAATTCCCAGCACCCACATGGCAGCTACAAACCGTCCTTAACTCCAGTTCCAGGGGATTCCGAAACCCTCTTCTCACCTCCACGGCATTGCATGACACAGGCACACTCACATGCAGGCAATACATTCATACACATGAAATAAAATAATAAAATAAAAAATATATATGTATATGTATATTAAATCTCTTCCCCATTTCAATGTCAATATTAAGGGATTTTTTTATATCTTTTATCCATTTGATATCAGATACATTGAATATATTTTTCTTAACTTCCCCCTCCCCAACATAAAATTTCAACTTTGGCTATTAGACTTCTAAATCCAATATTAACCTGAGAGATTAAACAAAACTCTAATAAAAATAAGAAAAGACCTGTCAGTGAATCAGGAGGCAGTAATGGCAGCAGCCATCTCCTGGTATTCTCGGCAAGAGTTCTTCCTAATTCTAAAACTTATGCAAATTTCTGCCGTCCCCTTTCTCATCAGCAAATAACCAATTATATGCTTCATTTTTCATTTTATCATTTGTTGTGAAGAAAACATTGTTAACCAGGTGTGGTAGCACATGCCTGTACTCCCAGCCCTTGGGAGGCAGAGGCCAGAGAATTAGAAATTCAAGAGGTTCAAGGTCATCATCAGCTACCTAGACAGTTTGAGACCCCTTCAAAAACAAAAAGGGGAAAAATAGGAGGAAGAGGAGGAAGAAAAATCATTATTTACTACTCAACAGATGTAAATTTGTTACAATTAAAGGAGAAACAACTCAGAATGTGAAATTGTTACCAGCAGCAGAAAATTCAACCTTGGGGCTTTGCAGCCTGAGACATCCTCCCTAGAACCTGAGAGCCTCTAATCAGGAACAGCCTAGATATTGATGTCCACCATAAAAAAGAATTCAGAACAAATCAGAGTAAAGCAAAGTTAGTTTCTCGATCAAACAGACAAGATGTATTAGAAGTAAATTGAGGGGCTGGAGAGATGGCTCAGTGGTTAAGAACACTGGTTGTTCCTGCAAAAGACCCGGGTTTGAATCCCAGCACCCACGTGGCAGCTAACAACTGTCCGTGACTCCAGTCCCAGGGGATCCGACAGCCTCTCTGACCCCCGTGGGCATTGAACGACACAGGTGCACTTACTGACATGCACGCAATACATACATACACATAAAATAAAAATAATAAATTTTAAAAAATTTTTTAAAAAGAAGTAAATTGAATGTGGGCCTTATTACCTGAGTGTCTCAGCAGTAGCTAGCTATATTAGAAATGTGTTTGGGGGTCTCAAAATAACCACACAATCCAAAGTATTTTGGCAAGGCAAAAAGTTCTGCAGGATACATAGCTGCTCTAAATACAGCAAGCAAGTACACCTCATGGGGGGTCCCACCAGGCTTTAATTCCTAACACAAAGGGAACCTGTGCCTCACTCAGAGTGGTCAGAGCTGGCCTCACATTCTCACAAGTGTGGCTAACTCAAAATGATGAATTTGATTAAAAAGAATGCAATTTTCGGCACCAAGTGCAACCTTAAATATATATTTTGATTTCAAGAAGTGCTGGCTTTGGAGGAATTTGAATTTCTGCCAAGCAACTTCTTTGCGATTTTTTTTATATGAAATTTTGTTTTCTTTAACCCTTTGATAGAAAAAGACAGTATGGGACTAGAGAGATGGCTCAGTGGTTAAGAGCACTGACTGGATTCTCAGCACCCACATGGAGGCCAACAACTGTCCTTAACTCCAGTTCCAGGGGATCCGACGCCCTCTTCTGACCTCTGTGGGCATTGCACAACATGGGTGCACTTACACACATGCAGGCAATACACTCGTACACATAAAAATAATTTTAAAACATTTTTTAAAAAGGAAAAGAGTACGCTCCTTTACAGTTTCCACAGCTATGTGATTTGGGACTTCAAAGCTACTTAAACTGCCAATAAGTTTAGAAATTAGGGAAAGTGTATACAAGCACACTTATTTTCCTTATCTACAGAATTTGGTCCTTAAAGAGGAGATTTATTAGGCATACCACGCAGGCTCACAGGTGGAGAAGGGAGTGCATGGAGATAAAACTGATCAAACGGATCCTTCCTTATCTATAGGTCACAAAGAGGTTGGACTTAAGGTCCAGTTCATTAGCTGGTTTAGCCAATCTTATTTGCGATGTTTCTCAGAAAAGGGAGTTGAGTTCTCTTGCAGGTGGTAGTCTGGCTACATGGAAATTCTTGGGTGTCAACCAGGAAGGCAGGGAAGTCAGAACCCAACTAGCTATCCTGCCTCAAAATTCACCCTATTTTACTGTTTCTTGGGAACTTCAGAGACCAATGCTCAGGCTGAGCCTAAATAGCACAAAGTTTGCACAGTGTGGTTTGCTTTTGGGGCCCTACTAAGTCATAGCTGTCCATTTTTCTTTCATGTAAACATACCCAAGCAAACACCAATATTTATGGTGGGGGGTGTTTGTTTGTTTGGTTAGTTGGTTGTTTGGTTGGTTGATTGGTTGGTTTTTTGAAATAAGGTCTTTTTATATAGCCCTAGCTGGCCTCAAATTTGTAGGAATCCTCCTCCTAGGTGCCAAGTATAAGCATGCTCCACTATACCAAGCAAGAACCAATACTTGTAATGCTGAGAATCACATGGAGAGAGAGAGAGAGACAGAGAGAGACAGAGACAGAGAGAGACAGAGACAGAGACAGAGAAGAGACACAGAGACAGAGAAGCTCCAGCTTCTATGCTTCAACAACAGAAAGCACCATAAGCTGGGAAGAGCAGTTGTCCTGAAATCGAGCCAATGATTTAGGGAGCTTCAGAGCTGACAGGTTCAGGGAAATAACATATGACTTGAAATACTCCTTCCCTGAAGCTGTGGGTTCCAAAGAGGCTCCATGCGATAACACCTTCCAGGTACTACCAACCATTATAAGAATGCCTCAAAGGTTCCATCCCTGAAGCTCAGAGCAGCCTTCATCAGACTTCAAATCTGTTAGTACCTCGACCTTCAACATCCAAGCCTTCAGAGCTGTGAACAATACATGTCTGATTTTTATGAATTACCTAGTCTGAGGTATTCATTATAGCAGTCCAAATAGACAGAGAGTATGTAAACTTATCAGAATGGGTAGGCATGCATTGTCTTGAGTCAGCTTTTTTCTTTATGATCTGTCCTTGTTGAACTGAACACTGGACAGGGAATCCCTGGAAAATCACTTCCCTCTCTCAGTTCTTCCTCTCTGACTCCAGTGATCTCTAAGACTCTCAGATCTCTGATAATTTCTGCCAGTTTCCATATTACTCTTCTGTTGCTGTGATAAAACACCATCACCAAGGCAACTTATAGAAGGAAGAGTTTATTTGGCTTGTGGTTCCGGTGGGAGAGTCCGTAATGACAGGAGAGGCAGCGGGAGGGAGCTGGAGCAGGAAGCAGACAGCTTGCTTCAGCCACCTACAGGAGGCAGAGAGAGGAGCTGCAAGTGGGACACAGGTGTGAACTCTGAAAGGCCACTCCCAGGGACACCCCCCCCAATGGTACACCTCCTCCAGCTAGGCCACACCTCCTAAAGGTTCCATGACCCTCCCCCAAACAATGCCACCAACTGACCAAATGTTCATGTACTTGAGCCTCTAGAGGAGACATCTCTCCACATTGCCCTAAGGGGCCCTAGGGTGAGATTTGTGGCTTTTCTATAGCAGATTGTCTAGCTGGTTATCCTATGAAAAGACTCACAGGACAGAGATAGGAGTGTTTTAAGCCTGTGGTTTTTGCTTCCCTGCCACTCAGCTTGAGAACTAGATGAAAGAATACCTCCCCCTAGAAATTATGTGATCTGGCACTTTGCTTCAGCTTTCCGAGTCTCAGTTTTCTCCACTGTAAAATGGGTCTTCTTCTGAGGGGGGTTAAGAAGAGTATTCTAGAACAACCCAGCCCTAGCATGTGAGGCCCGGTCTCAGGGTGCAGTGAGAGCAAAGAAAGGCAGATCTTGGAATGCACAAGAATAGAGTGCACACGGTGGAGGGCGCACGGTGGAGGGCACGTGGTGGAGGGCACACGGTGGAGTGCACACAGTGGAGGGCGTACAGTGGAGGACATGCGGTGGAGGGCACACGGTGGAGGGCTTGCAGAAGCACAGTCCTGGGAGACAAGGAGACCAGTCATGTCCCCACAATTGGAGTCAAAAAGAGGGGGCATATTTATAGTTAGTACAGAAGTGACTTCATCATAACTAAAATGTACTTGGTTTATCTTAGGTAACATCAAAGAACCAAGTGCCTTCCTGAAGCCAGGGTCCAGTCGTAAAGCTCCACATACCACTTGAATGGTTTTGTCTACTTATCATTTGCTGGGAAACTATGCAGGAAAAACCAGCTAGAGCTATTCTAAGGACAATCATGGTAATTATGACTCAAGATTGCTGCAGTCATGTCAGGCTGAATCCATATGAAGAGTAAATTAAAAGATGCATGTGAAGCACTTTGCCTGTTACCTGATACACAAAAAGTGTCCCAAACAAAGCCCATGTTGCTAACTTCTGAGCTCTGGATAGATTCCTGCTGCAGCTAAGGGACCATGGGCAGGGGCTTGGATGTATGTCTGGAATCCCCTCTGCCCAGCAAGTGTTCATATGAGTTTTATGTGCAGCTAGGCTATTCAGTAGGCATGGTCCGTGGCTATTTTGTAGATGTTAATTCCTGGAATTTAGACAGATCTCCAGTCTCCTGTATCCCTGTCTCAGAGGCTGAGCCCAGAAGTCTGAGGCACAGAAAGTACTTGAGAGTCCTTGGGAAAACCATCTGGGCCAGGAGCACTTTACAGACTTTCTTCCATATGTGTTATCAATTGAAATGATTACATTGTCATTTACTGTACCAGCAGGCCTAAACTGGAACTGAAAGATTCACTTTCAGGTTCACTTCCATCCATACCACATGGATTTAATATACAGCCTCCTCCAACATAAGTGAGGGAGCGAAGGGAGAGAGGGAGAGGAGGAATCCTTTATAACATAATCACTTTTTCTATAGCCTATGGGCCAGACAGAACCAACCTGATGCAATGTGCCTAGTAGTCACACAGGGCATGCACACCAGGAGCCAAGGTCATTTAGGGCTATTTTAAATGCTGCCTGCCACATGTATAGTTTACCTATGATGAAATTCACAGGTCTTGGATGTATGGTTTGATCAATTTTAACAACTGAACATTCTAATATAACAAAGACAAAAAAGGGGTCAGGCGTAGTGGCACACACCTTTACTCCCAGCACTTGGGAGGCAGAGGCAGGCGGATCTCTGTGAGTTTGAGGCCAGCCTGGTCTACATAGCAATTTCCAGGCCAGCTGGGGCTATAGGGAGACCGTGTCTCAAAAAGACCAAAAAAAAGACAAAGAAGGAAGGTAGAGAAGAAAAAGAAAAAAGAAAGGAAGGAAAAGAAGAGGGAGGGACAGAAGCTATTTAGCTCACAGCTTTGAGGCTGAAAGTCTAGATCAGGCAGCCCCTTCCCCTTGCCCTTGGTGAGTGCCTCATGGCCAAGGGCACAACGATAGCAGAATGCTGGGGGAAGAGATCACACAGCAAGACAGGAAGCCAGAGGGATGACTCAGAGCTGGGTTGGCTCTTGCTATAATTCTTTTTTGAGAGAACTCAGTTCACAAGACCAGCATGAATTCCTTCGGAGGGTGATGTCCTGTGATATAATCACCTTCCACTAGGCTGCACCACTGAAAGGTTCCACCTGAACACTCACACTGGGGACCAAGCTTCTAGTACCTGAACCTTTGGGGGGACACACTCAAGTCATATCCAAACCTCAGCACATGCTATTACTTCTGCCATACTCTATTAGTCACACAGACCAACACAAAGGACACAGCTTCATAAAGGAGAGGATACCAGGAGGCAGGGGTCACTGGGCACTATCTTGAAGGTCACCAACTGCAAGCACAAACCAGTCATCTCTCCCACTCCTTCCCTCAATCAGCTCCACCAGCATGATAAAACGGTGGTTGTGCTATTGACAGTTTAGAGTGGTCTGTCAACACAGCTGTAATGACTGAAGGAGCCAAGTGTATTCACATCTGGTTTGAGGTGCCACCAGAGGGCATCTGACTTCTTGATAGTGTCTGTTGAGTGACTGGCTATACTTGTCAACCAGTCCTAGTGCTACTGTGATGGGGAAAGACATTAGAGAGGTAGGGCCAGGGTTGTGACCAGGCAGCAAGTACGCTAGAGGTGGAAAGGTGAGTTTTACCCTTGTGGACAGGACCCAGGGTTGGGCTACAGAAAATAGATGCAGTTGGAAACAGCTGGGCTCTGCATTCTTGTTGGCACAGTTATCCTACCCTCACCCCTACCAGAGAGAGAGAGAGAGAGAGAGAGAGAGAGAGAGAGAGAGAGAGAGAGAGAAAGAGAGAGAGATTGGGAGCTAAGCCACACCAAAGACCAAGACATAGGGGTAGGAATGTGACTCTTTTTTTTGACTTTTTGAGACAGGGTCTCCCTGCAGCCTCCAACTGACCTGGAACTCACTATGTAGACCAGGCTGGACTCAAATTCACAGAGATCCACCTGCCTCTGCCTCCCAAGTGCTGGGGTTAATGGTATGTGCTACCATACCTGGTGACTCATTTTTAAAAATATTTTATTAGTTTTTTTATGTATATGCATTATTGCTTGCATGTATGTTAAGTGCACACATGTTGTGAAATGTCTGCAGAGGACAGAAGAGGCCATCAGATCCCCTGGAACTACAGTTACAGACAGTTGTTTGCTGCCATGTGGGTGCTGGGATTCGAACCCAGGTCCTCTGCAAGAACAGCTAGTGTTCTTAACCACTGAGCCATCTCTCCAGCCTGGAATGTGACTCATTTGGTAAACTACTTCCCCAGCATGCATAAAGCCCTGGGTTTGATACCCAGCACCACATAAACTGAGCATGATGGTGCATACTTATAATCTTAATGTTGGAGAGGTAGAGTCTGGAAGACCAGAAGTTCAAGATCATCCTTGGCTACATAGCTTGAGGCCAGCCTAGAATTCATGTACTATGTCTCGAAAACAAAATAAGCAACAAAAAAGAGAAGACAGCAACAGAGACATCTTGCAAGCTGTGAAGGATAAGGACAAGATGGGGTCACCCAAGGAAGCCGGGCCTTTACTGCTCTCTGGCTCTTGCCCACCAGAGGGCGGGGACCATTGACAGAGCAGACCACACTCACATCCCCTTCCTGCCTCCTGGGCTTTGAATCCAACCGGAGACTAACCTTTGAAAATGTAAAGGCCAAATTAATCCCTACAACCATAGACTGCCAATGAAACTTGAAGTCACTGGCAAATTCTAGAATCAGCTGGAGAAGTCATCCTGGGGTCAAATGCCCATCGACAAAGGGGAGATGACAGATTATAGCTGGCAAATATACTTTAAAGGAAGTCATTATTTGAGGACCAGCAAGGCAGCTTAGTGGGTAAGGGAGCCTGCCACCAAGTCCAGCAACCTGAGTGCGATCCCCAGAATCCACATAGTAGACAGAGAAAACTGGTTCCTACAAGTTGCTCTCTGACTTCCACATGTGTCATGTAGACACATAATAAATAAATACATAAATAAATAAATGTAAAAAAATTTAATATTTTATTTATTATTTTTATTTTATGTGTATGAGTGTTTGGCCTGCATGTATGTGAGTGCACCCCTGTCACGCAATGCCGCAGAGGTCAGAAGAGGGCTTCAGATTCCCCTGGAACTGGCATTAAGGACAGGTCATAGG
>NW_008334092.1:589064-594017 GCF_000622305.1 Nannospalax galili | reverse complement strand
TGCATGTAGGTAAGTGCACTCGTGTCATGCAATGCCCATAGAGAACAGAAGAGGCTGTTGGATCCCCTGGAACTGGAGTTACAGACAGTTGTTAACTGCATGTGGGTGCTGGGATTCGAACCCAGGTCTTCTGCAAGAACAGCCATTGTTCTCAACCACTGAGCCATTTCTCCAGCCCTGTAAAAATTTTTTAAAAGAACTGCTTGAACTGGGAGGGATGATGGTGCACTCCTATAATCCCAGCCTTCAGAAGGCTGAGGCAGGAGGATTGCAAGTTTGAGTTCTGCTTGGGCTACATGGTGAGTTTTAGGCCAACCTGGGCTACATAATGAGACCCTGTCTCAGAAAAAGCAAAAATAAATATAATAATTAACCATCAAAAGAGTGAAGGAATGAACCAACAAGTTTTATTAAAGACAGCTTCTACGTGCCTTCACTCTCAACTGCGTCCCCTGACTCAGGGACCACGGAGTTCTGATTCCCAGCATAGTAAATTCAAAATAGCTGTTGTTGTTGTTCTAGGGCTCTTCCTGCCTGCTGCCCTCTGCTCTGCAGTGTCACTGTCCAGGAGAACTTCTGATACATTCCACAGGGGTTACCGCCCAGGCTATGTCTTAGGCGTAGCAATCCCCACTGAGTGTGTATTCCTTGTGACAGGGTCCTTCGCTTGGCTACACTATAGAGAAGCTTCTGAATCTTCCAGACTCATCTGTGACCTTCCGTAGAAAATCCAGCATTATCGAAGAATCCACCCAAGTCAATTTAGCAAGAACACTTCCCCATTCCTGATATCTGACCATCTTTGCGCAGTTCCTTCACCCTCAGGTGTCATCTGATGCTTCCACCTGTCTTTAGCAAGAATCCTGTTAGGTCAGTTTCACTGGCGTCTCCCTCACCCCTGAGGTGTCCTCATGGTAATTTTCTGTACACTAGCCCCACCCTGCTTCTGGTAAGAAATTACCCCTGCCCTGTTCAGAGTTGAGACCACTCTCTTCTCCCACCCTCCACTCTCATCCCACACCTACCTTACTCCCTGGTCCTTATACCTATCACAATGGTCCTGAACAAAGTGGTTTTACCAAGTGTCGTTGAATAATTCTTAACTTGAACAGTTGCTGAGTTCTTTGGATATGGTTTTGGTTTTGGTTTTGGTTTTGTGTGTGTGTGTGTGTGTGTGTGTGTGTGTGTGTGTGTGTGTGTGTGTGAAGGCTGGCAGCTTTTATGGAACTAAGTTTGGCCACAGTGACCTCAAAATGGCAGTGAATGGCTTCCATTGTTCAGGTGGCCTGGCTTAGTCAGTTCTTGAGAAACCCACATCTCATTGCTATAGTTCAGGTGACAAAGGGACAGGAAGTACATTACAGAGATTGGAAAGGCTCACCAGATTAGGTGGACACAAAAGGAGGCACGCTCCCTGCCAGGTGAAAGCAAGTTGGTCTGTTGTAACTGGAGCTAACATCCACCCACAAAGCACTTGGAACTCAAAGTCTATGCCTCCAGTGACCAAGATAAATAAATCTGACCCACTGGGCAAGAGCATCCTGTCAGTCTTTTTGTCCCACCCCCAGTGAGAGAGAGATCAGTTAGGATGAGCTAAGTTTCACGACAGTAACAAAGGGCTGGTGCTGGGTATAGTGGTTCATGCCTGTGATTCCAACACTCAGGAGATGGAGGCAGGAGGATAAGGAATCACAGAGCAAGTTTGAGACCAGCCTGGGCTACATTAAAACAAAAATCAACTAGAAAGGTCTCAATGGCCTAAAACAAAAAATTAAAATCCTTGCTCGTATGGCATAGCATAGTCATTTGCCTTAACAAGGAGGCTCTGCTTACCATGGTTTCTCAGGGACCGATGCTGACTGAGTTTCTGCGACTACAGAGGGAGGCAATGAGAGCACAGGAATCCTGCTCCAGGACTTCTAACCAGAATTCATCCACATTCACTTTTGTTCACGTCCCACTGGCCAAAGTAAGTCTTATGCCCTCGCCAAAGTTCAACAGGAAAGAGATAAATGATTCCCCCATCAGGGAGACCACAAATGTGGATAAAAATGATACCCACCACCACAAAAGCAAATACTTGGTGGGAGGTTTCACTAGCTATGTGATTTCAAGCAAGCCACTTATCCATGATGAGCCTCAGTTTCCCTCATGCATAATCACAGCTGTGATGGTTAATTTTTTTGCTTTGTTTTGTTTTGGTCTTTTTGAAACAGGGTCTCCCTGTAGCCCCAGCTGACCTGGAACTCACTATGTAGACTAGGCTGGCCTCAAACTCAGATATCCGCCTGCCTCTGCCTTCTAAGTACTGGCATTACAGGTGGCACCACCACACTCAGCCTGTGATGATCAATTTTAAATATTTTTATTTTTATGTTATGTGTATGAGTGTATTACCTGCATGTATGTAAGTGCACTGATGTACAACGCCTGTGGAGCCATCTCTCCAGCCCCTGTGACACTTAATTTCAATTGTCAACTTGATACAATCCAGCATCATCTGGGAAGAGACTCTTAAAGAGGGATTTTTTAGATCAGATTGGCCTACGGGCATGTCTGTAGGGGATTATCTTGATTATATTAATTGACGTGGGAAGACCCAGACTTCTGTTGGTGGTGCCATTCCCACAGAGGGAATGTTTGGGTGTCAGACTGTGTAAGAGTGGAGAAAGTGGTCTGGGAAGTAGGCACACATGCATTCTCACTCTCTCTCTCTCTGTTCTGGACTGTGATATGACCAGCTTCTTCAATCAATTTTGCTTTAAAGGCTGAATAGGAGTTTTCTAGATGGAAAGGGTAATGGAGGATAGACTATGATTTCATGTTCTCCTCTCTAGTCACCTTTGCTAAAGATCTCTTTTGCTCAAATTAACCCTCAATTTTCAGTTTTCATCTTCTTTCTCTACCCTCTCCAAGGACAAATCCATGACTTGATAGTTTGTTTGACTGACTTAGTTTGGGGTTTTTTGTTTTGTTTTTGCCACTTAATTTTTAACCTTTACTTAATTTTTAAACTTTGCTTAAATTTTGTTATAAATTACATCCTTTGAGCAATGTAATTTAAAAGTCACAGAATCAAGGCTAGAGAGATGGCTCAGTGGTTAAGAGCAATTGTTGTTCTTGCAAAGGACCAGGATTTGGTTCCCAGCACTCATAAGCAGCCAACAATCATCTGTAACTCCAGTTCCAGGGAATCTGATGCCTTCTTCTGGTCTTTGTGGGCACTACATGCACATGGTGCATTTTCATCCATGCAGGCAAAACAATCATATACACAAAAATAAGTAAATAGCACAGAAACAGGTGTACAGACATTATAAAAAATACCTAAGGTTGACTCTCCCTCCTTTTGTCTTTTGGTTTTTGTATATGTTAGTTATACATAATGGATTTCATGCTAGGCACATGCCTTTAATCCCAGCACTCGCGAGGCAGAGGCAGGTGGATCTATGAGAGTTCAAGGCCAGCCTGGTCTACATAACGAGTTCCAGGCCAGCTGGGGCTACAGGGAGACCCTGTCTCAAAAAGACAAAAAAAATGGATTTCATTATGGCATTTTCATATGTGCATATAATGTATTTTTTGTTATATTTGCCCCCCCTCAGTTTTTGTTCATTTGTTTATTTGAGACACAGTCTCACTCTAGCACAGGCTGGTCTTAAACTCACTATGTAGCCCAAGCTGCCTTGAAATTAAGACAATCCTCCTGCTTCAGCCTCCTAACCAGTGGAATTATAGGTATGTGTTACCATATGTGACTTTGTTTGTTTCATTTATTTTTTTAGTTACTGGGGACAGCTGGGGCTACAGGGAGACCCTGTCTCAAAAAGACAAAAAAAAATGGATTTCATTATGGCATTTTCATATGTGCATATAATGTATTTTTTGTTATATTTGCCCCCCCTCAGTTTTTGTTCATTTGTTTATTTGAGACACAGTCTCACTCTAGCACAGGCTGGTCTTAAACTCACTATGTAGCCCAAGCTGCCTTGAAATTAAGACAATCCTCCTGCTTCAGCCTCCTAACCAGTGGAATTATAGGTATGTGTTACCATATGTGACTTTGTTTGTTTCATTTATTTTTTTAGTTACTGGGGATTGAACAGGACCTCACATATGCTGGGCAATCATTCTACCACCAAGCTACACCCTCAGTGCTCTCTTTACCTTTTTCTTTTTTTTTAACTTTCTGTTCATTCATGTGGTATTTTGATATAGCATACAATATCTCACTATGTAACTCAGGTTGGCTTGTAATTTACCACATAGTCCGAGCTGGCTGGCCTTGAACTCATAATTCTTCTGCCTCAGCCTCCTGAGTGCTGGATTTGATACAGGTAATGAAGATAATATTTACTGCATGCAAACCATAAATAGGATGCCGGGCTAAGTGTATCTGTGACCTAATTCAGTATTCACTACATCAACTAGACTTTGCAAAAAGAAAGGCCCAGAAAGATGAGATATTTCCAGCATCACCTAAGGTGCTTCCAGCTGCATGTACCTGAATTCTCAAATAAACATGACCTGAGCCTCAGGAGTTTATCTCCCATCGCAAGCAGCCCAGAAGAAGATGGTCCTGGGTTGTTTAATTCAACAGCTCAGTAATATCAGATCTTGCAGGGGTCAGTTTCTCTTTGAGTATCTGGATTCCCCCTTCATGACCCCAAGATGGCTATTGAGCCTTAGGCATTGCTTCCTCCCTCAGCATCCAAAGACAGGCAGGAAAGAAAATTATCTTCCCAGTCCCAACACCTGCTCTCTCTGTCTCTGTCTCTCTCTCTCCTCTCTCTCTCTCTCTCTCTCTCTCTCTCTCTCTCTCTCCATGAATGCAGGTGCCTGAGAAGCCTGGAGGCACAGGATCCCCTAGAGCTGGAGTTATAGGCAGTTGTGAGCCACTCCACATGAGTTCTGAGAATTGAACTCAGATCCTCTGAAAAAGCAGTATGTGCT
>NW_008334092.1:584521-589037 GCF_000622305.1 Nannospalax galili | reverse complement strand
TCCCCCCCCCCCCCCCCCAGCCCCGGGCATTTCTCTTCCTACTGGAAAGCAAAGCCTTCCCCAGTAGGCCCAAGGAGAAATTCCTAAGAGACCCTTCCCTACTTTTTCTTTCCTAACCCTCTCCAGCCAGACTGACAGCAGTCTGGGTTCTTGGTGGATGACCTAAAGAGGGCAATTTCTTCAACAACGTGGGGTTCTCATGACTTCCAAGCCCAAGTAGAAACTAAAAGCAATTAGGCTGACAATGTAGCCAAAGCTACAGGCCACTGTAGCTGAACTTTTCACCACCATCAAATAGGCCTCACCCCTAGATTTCTCTCTCAAGGGTCAAAGTCATAAGCAGGAACACCCTGCTGGCCACAGGGGCATGTGTTCACTGATACAAGGCTGCCTTTTCCACTTGTTTTTGCTTTGCTTTTTGACAGTGATATGCTCTGCTAACCCAGGCTGGCCTCAAACTTGTGGCAGTCTTCCTGCCTCAAGCCCCCCAAGTCCCAGGATTACAAGCCTGCTCCACCACACCCAGCTTCTGCCGTTTTCTCTTCAGCAGAAACGAAAGTGGCTCTGTTTTCTACCAAGTTTTTACCAGTAGAGGATTTCCACAGGGCAGGGAAGCGCTCCTCTCCTGAACACTGCCTCCTCTTAATTTTCCACAGTTGCTCCTGTCTTTATTTATTGTTTGTGTTTGTGTGTGTGTGTGTGTGTGTGTGTGTGCGTGTGTGTGTGTGTGCGTGTAGATGCCCTCATGGATTCCAGGGATCAGTTTCTCAGGCATGCACAGCAAGCACTTTTACAGACTCAAGCATCTAGCCAGCCCTATACTTACATATCTTTAGAATAGTGGTTTCCAATCTTGAGATTTATTTTAAAGATTTAAATTATTTTTTTGATATACTTATTTTTATTTGTGTCTATGAGTGTTTTGCCAGCATGTATGTAAGTGCACCTGTGTTGTCTAATACTCTTGGAAGTCAGAAGAGGGCATCAGATCCCCTGGAACTGGAGTTACAGATGGTTGTTAGTCTCCATGTGGGTGTTGGAAATCAAATCTGGGTCCTCTGGAAAAGCAGCCAGTACTCTCAACTGCTGAGCCATCTTTCTAACCCCTATTTATTATTTTTCACTTTGTGTGTACAAGTGTTTCGCCTGCATATATGTAAGTGTACCACGTGTGTGCAATGCCTGTCAAAGCCAGAAGAGGACATCAGACCCCCTGGACCTGGAGTTACAGATGCTTCTCAGCCTTGTACATGCTGAGACTCAAACCTGAGTCCTTTGTATGGGCAGTAAGTGTTCTTAACTGCTGAGCCATCTCCCCAAGCCCCAATATTCAAGTGTTTGTTGTTGCCTTAATAAACCATTATATATGTTATTAAAAACAAAAACAAAAGGACTAGGGACGCATCTCAGTTGTTAGCATACCTGTTTAGCATGCAGGAGGCCCTAGGTTTGATTCCCAGCACTGGCTTAAAACTTTCTATGTAGCTGAGAATAACCTTGAACTTCTCAGCCTCCTGCCTCCACCTCCCAATGCTGAGATTACAGGCAGGAGCCACTATGCCCAGTAAATATGGTTGTGGAGATCAATTCTAGGAACCCCTAAGCATACTAGGCAAACATTCTGCAAAATGAGCCACATCATCGACCCAACATTAAATGTATCTTAAATGAATCCATCAATGAATTAAGGGTTTTTCTTTGTTTTGTTTTTTTCTGTACAGGTGATTGAACCAAGAGCCTTACACATGCTATACAAATGCTCTGCCACTGAGCTATGTCCTCAGCAAGAGGATAAATATTAATGACACTGTCTCAGTCACCTGACCCCAAGATTCAGTCTTACCCTCATCTGGTCTAGAGTCAGATCCTGTTAATTCTATCAGTGTAGGCTGTCATTATCTTTCTCCTGGGCATTTGCATAAACTCTCTGCTGAGAACATGCTATCTGCCTGCCCAAAAATTCTTCCCTCTTATTTTGGAAACTACCACACACACTTTTGGAGAATTACTTTTCCTATTCCCTGCAGTTTTGGGGGAACAATCAAGCAAGATGTGAAAACAAAATCCAAGTCAGAAATCTGAATCTTGAGTGCAATGGTGGAAAATGTGGAATGAGTCATAAGTCATTGTTTGTTGGATTTTTGTGTGTCCTTGCCCAAGTTTACAAGTAAATGAGGAGACAGCTATAGAAGTAATGTTTTTTAAAAAAAAGATCAGAACATCTTTTTTTTTTACCTTTGTAGACAGGGTCTCCTGTAGCCCCAGCTCTAGAGACCAGGCTGGCCTCGATCTCACAGAGATCCATCTGTCTCTGCCTCCTAAGTACTGGGACTAAAGGCATGTGCCACCACACCCAGCCAGAACATCATTTTTATACCTAAAAAGGCTGTTAGAGATGTGCCTTCACTGGAAGACAAGTGGGATGATTCACATTGAGTCCCAAAATTATACTTCTCCATTCAGACTCAGATAATGTTAGAAAAATCATAGTCCTAACCAGGCTCTGTGTCACACCCAGCTACTCAGGAGGCTGAGGTAGGAGGATCACTTGAGCCCAGAAGTTCAAGGCCAGCCTGGGTAACATAACAAGACCTCACCTCTTGCAAAGAAACAGATATTAGGTATGGTGGCACATACCTGTAATCCCAAAACTCTGGAGATAGAGAGAGAATCACAAGTTTGAGGCTAGAATAATTATAGAATAAGACTTGGTCTCAAAAAAATTTTTAATTTTTTTAAAATAGAAGAAAAAGGAAGAGCTGTCTAGAGTTCAGCAAATGCACTAATTAAATACTTAATATAATTCTTCCTCATCCTCCAGGGAGCAATGGGGCATTGAGGGGAAGAGAAAGGAGTGTCACGCTAAAGGACGTTCCTCCAGGTGGAAAAAACAGGGGCAGGGAGTAAATGTTCCTCAGCACTGTTTACTTGTTCCTCCTATCTAGATTACCCAAGGAAGCCCTGGGTCCTGTCAATTGTACACTACCAATGAATTGTTTCTATTTTTTGCTTAAGGTATCCAGATCTGTCTCTATTACATCCAAAGAATTTGTACCCCTGCTGTAACAAATTACCACACATGGAATGGCTTGTAGAGTAACACAAATTTATTATATAACAGGTCATGTATGTGTGGTGTTTTGTTGTTTTTCTTCCTCCCAGACCCTAGTATTATAGGCATGCCCTACCGCACTAGTTTATCCAGTTGCTGGGGATCAAACCCAGGGCTTTGCACATGCTAGGCAAGTATTGTACCAACTGAGATACAGCCCCAGCCCCTATGTTTTATGTTATGTTATGTTGTTATGTTACAGTTTTGAAGGTCAAAAGTCCAAAAACTTTTCAATTTTGTGAAGCAAAAGTTGAGCTGGACCTAGGCATCAGCAGGGTCAGACTCCTTTAGAAGCTCTAGGGGAGAAACTATTTGTCCAGGCTCAGTGGCGGCCATCATTCCTTAACATGTGACTCCCCACCCTCCAAGCCAGTAATCACATGACTGTGACCTCAGCTGTGTTATCACAGCTCCTCTGCTTCTCTCTTTCTTTTCTGAGGACCTTTGTGAATATGTTGGACTCAACCTAGATAACTCAGAATAATCACTCAATCTCAAAATCCATAAGTCACACCTGCAGCATCCTTTTTGCTAAGGTGACAAGTCACAGGTGCTGGGGATTAGGATGTAGACAGTTTTAAGAAGCTATGATTTCTGCCTACTCTGTCCCCTCTCCAGTCTCTTGTAAGTGGTCTTTCACATGAATCTGATCATTATTACCCTAAGAAACTTCCCAATTCCCCAAAGCCCTCTGAACAAAGCTCTCAGCACATCTACTCTTCTACTCCCAATGGTTTCCTCCAAATGTTTTCTCAGCTCGAAGTGTCTTCTGCCTCAAAGCCAGTCCTCTCCATCCTTCAAGGTCCTTCCATTTCACAAAGACATCCATTTATAGCTCCAGCTGAAATCAGCTGGACTGAGCTCATCTGTTACCAGGCACCTGCCAGCCAGACCTCAGCTCAACTCTCTTCTCAGCCACAGGCTAGTCATGTGAACTTGGGAAAAGTACAGTACTTAACCTCTTTGAGCCTTAATTTGCTCCATTTAAAAAATGCTGATAAACCGGGCGTGGTGGCGCACGCCTTTAATCCCAGTACTCAGAGGCAGAGGCAGGTGGATCTCTGTGAGTTCAAGGCCAGCGTGGTCTATATAGTGAGTTCCAAGACAGCTAGAGCTACAGGAAGACCCTGTTTCAAAAAGACCGAAAAAAAAAAAAAAATGCTGATAGCCACCTCCTGCACAGATGGCTGTAAATGAGATAATGTGAATTGCTTAGCCTACTGCTTGGCCATAGCATTTATGAAAAATAAAATCGTTGGGTAACTAAATGAATGGCTATAAGAAACCGCTTTCTGTGGGCTGGAGAGATGCTCAGTGGTTAAGAACACTGGTTGTTCTTGCAGAAGACCTGGGTTCAAGTCCCAGCACCCACATGGCAGCTAACAACTGTCTTTAACTCCAGTC
>NW_008334092.1:569909-584507 GCF_000622305.1 Nannospalax galili | reverse complement strand
TGCAGACTCTTCAGTCTTCCACGGGTATCGCATGACACGGAGGCACTTAGCTACATGCAGGCAATACACACGTACACATAAAATAAAAATAATAAATAAAATTAAAAGGAAAAAAAAAAGAACCTGCTTTCTTTTCACAGGATCTTTTTTTTTAATAGTTCCTTACTATGCCTCAAAGCCTAGGACATTTATAATTGAATAAATAGGACTAGGGATGTAACTCAGTGAATATAGCACTACTACCCAGCATGCACAAAATTCTGGGTTCAATCTCCAGCACTGTGTAAAGCCAGACATAGAGATACACATCTGCTATACAGGCACTACAAAGGTAAAGGCAAGAAGATCAGGAGTTCAAGGTCATCCTCAGCTACATAGCCAGTTCAAGATCAACCTGGAATACAAGAGATTGTCTCAAAAAATCAAAAACAGGAGCTGGATGGATGGCTCGGTGGTTAAGGGCACTAGCTGCTCTTGCAGAGGACCCGGGTTTGATTCCCAGCACCCACATGGCAGCTAACAACTGTCCATAGTGCTAGTTCCAGGGGAATCCAACACCCTCTTCTGACCTCTGTGGGCACTATACAACCTGGGTACACTTATATACATACAGGCAATATACTCATATTTTATTATTTTAATTTTATGTGCATGAGTGTATTGCCTGCATGTATGTGAGTGTACCCATGTCATGCAATGCCACGGAGGTCAGAAGAGGATTTCAGATTCCCCTGGAACTGGAGTTAAGGATGGTTCATAGCCACCATGTGGGTGCTGGGAATCAAACCTGGGTCCTCTGCAAGAGCAGTCAGTGCTCTTAACCACTGAGCCATCTCTAGCCCCATAAATGAAATATTTTTACAAATCAAAAACAAGCGGGCATGGTGCTGCTCAGCTTTAATCCCAGCACTTGGTAAGCAGAGGCAGGCAGATCTCTGTGAGATGGAGGCCAGTCTGGTCTATAAAACAAGTTCCAGATCAGCTGGGGCTACAGGGAGACCCTGTCTCAAACCAAACAAAATAAGACCAAAAAAAAAAAAAATCAGGAACAAACAAATAAATAAATCTTTACAATTTGTATTATTTATATTTCTTAGTTGCTTTCGCTACTGGGCAGTGGTGTCCATGCCTGGTCAGAATCAAAACAGGGATTAGTGATGAAAGTGATTTTAGCTACACAGACGCTTCCTCTAGAGAAAATATGCTAGTTCCTATAAACCCTGTGTTTTCTGGGACACCAGTCCTTTGTTTTTCCTTTTTTTTCTTTCCTTTCTCTCTCTCTCTCTCTCTCTCTCTCTCTCTCTCTCTCTCTCTCTCTCTCTCTCTTGTCTTTTTTGAGACAGGGTCTTCCTGTAGCCCCAGTTAGCCTCGACCTCATTATGTAGACCAGGCTGTCTTCCATTTCATAGCGATCCATCTGGCTCTGCCTTTCCAGTGCTGGGATTAAAGGTGTGTGCCACCATGCCCACCACCACCTTATTTTTTGAGACAGGGTCTTCCACTGAACGTGGAGTTCACTGATTGGGCGAGACTAACTGACCAATGACCCCCCAAGGATCTGCCTAGCTCCACCTTCCCCAGGCAGGGATTACAGACTGCTGATATGCCTGGCTTTTTACCTGGAGGCTGGGAATCTGAACTCAGGTCCTCATGCTTGAGTGGCAGGCACAGTTGAATGGGTCATCATCACCCCAGATCCTATCTCCTATCCTTGTAATTCTGCTTCTGTGTAACTTTGAACTGATCCCTGCATAACTCTGGGCTTCAGCCTCCTTGGTGAAAAATGGCACAATAATCTCTGCTTCCTTCACAGCCCCTAGGAGACACCAAGATCAAGCAGGTTCCTATTTTTTTTAAAAAAGAAGTCCAGGATGAACAAGAAGAATAATGCTAACTTTTTTGTTGTTGTTTTGTTTTTGACCTTTTTGAGACAGGTTCTCTCTGTACTCCCAGCTGGTCTGCAACTTGCTATGTAGACCAGGCTGGCCTCAAACTCACAGAGATCCGCCTGCCTTTGCCTCCTAGCTGGGATTAAAGGTGTGCACTAGGCCTGCTAGCTTCATTTTTATTCTTTACACTTACTCCATGTGTGTGTGTGCCTGCACAGATGTGCCACAGAATATGTGTGGAGGTGAGAGGACAATTTTCAGGAGCCAGTTCTCTTCTTCCACCATGTGGGTCCTAGAGATCGAACTCAGGTCACTGGGCTTTGGTGACAAGCACCTTTACCTGCTAAGCCATCTGGCCAGTCTGTTAACCTTCTATAAGGTAAAGTCCCTGAAAGGACAGAAAATTCATCACTAGGATGTAGGAAATGATTACTATGAGTCTGCAGGAAGCATAATTGTTTCCTAACTATACTTTCACCAAAGGTTGAGAAAGGTCTTTTGGGACTGGATGAACTTTCACACATCAAAAAGCTGTAGATATTATTTCCCTGTCCAAGACAGGCTCATTTCTCTGGAGAAAATCTATCTTTCTCTTGATTTCAAAGTCAGGGATCGTGTGTGTGTGTGTGTGTGTGTGTGTGTGTGTGTGTGTGTGTGTGCGCGCAGTCATGGGGCTTGAGCCCAGGGACCTGTGCGCTTCCTAAGCACTCTGTCACTGTGCTATACCGAAGCCCTCTTCTTTTTTTTATTTTGACAACAGGCTGGCTTTGAATACACTCTGTAGCCCAGACAAGCTTTGAACTCGTGGTTCTCGTGCCTCAGCCTCCCAAAATAGCTGAGATTACAAGTCTGCACCATTAAGACTGGCTTAATGCCTGTTACTATAGAACTCATTATACAACTTTTTCGGAATATAAAAACGCAGGAAGGAGAAACGTTCCTCTAATCACACTAGAGAGCTCTGCACTTGTAAAGAGCAAACAAAATCGGGCTTTCTTGTTACAGCAATTTTGTGTATCGGGGTGATTTTCCCCTGATTATACAAAGTTTTATAGAAAGGGGGATCCCAGGATACAAACTTGTTGCAATGTATTTAACCAATCTTATTGTTAGATATTTGAGCTATTTATTTTTTGGTGTTGGGCTTTCGGGCTGTTTTTAATAAAGCAATCAACATCTTTGTTACAAAATCATTACAGATATCCTTACGTCCTTTGAATTTCTAGCAGTGCACTTACCGGCCCAAAGGGCATTGATACATTATTGCCAATTTGTTTTCTAAGTGATTACACCCACTTACACTCCCACGCGTTCTTAAGCTTTAAATGGAGCCGCTGGTGTCATTAACTGTCAAACGCCTGAATTAGAACTCCGCGCGCAACTTGTGTCTTCCTTCTCGTTTTCCCGCCCACTGCACACACAGGCAGGGAGCCCAGTTCAGCCCACGATGGCCCGCCTCTTCCTCACTCCCGCACCCATTCTATCCAATCAGAAGTAGGGTCCTTTAGCCTCGCCGTCCTATTGGTCGGCGGTCGTGTCCATCGCTCTCGGGGGGCGGGCGATGAGGGCTGAAGGACGCGGCGAGCTGCCAGTGCGATCCGGGGGTAGGGCGTGCGTGGCTTGCGTGGAGCTGGCCTGTAGACACCGAACCTGTGAGGTGTGCGGGTGGCTGGCAGCGAAAGACTTCGGCGGACATGGCTCCAAACGCGCTGGCGGCGGAATCCGAGTACCGGAAAGGCATCCGGGCCGTGTTGCTCGGGCCACCCGGGGCTGGGAAGGGGACCCAGGTGAGCGTCCGATCGGGTCTTAAGTCAGGGCAGCCGGAGCTGGGCGGTGGGCCCAGGCCTGCGGGGTCTATATCCCGGGAGATTGGAATTGGAGTGCTGGGACACTCGGTCCTAAGGGGCCGTGATAGAGGGTGCAGGGGCCGTTGGATGCCTTTAGAGCCTGGGAAGTTCGTAGGGTAAGCGACCCCGGGGCCGAGTGGAAGCCTTGCTTTTCGACCCACGTGCCCAGTGCGTTGGGAGTGGATTGTTCTGAATCATGATAACGTCCAGGCACAAGGGGGTAGAACTTTTTTTTTTTTTAATGATTAATGAATTAGCAGAGTGGGGCAGAGTGGGAGCTGGCGAGCTGCTCAAGGCGTACTGCCAAGAATGAGGCAAGACCTATGTGAGTGGCGGGTGTTGGGGGGAGTGGGAGAAAACCCTCCCTGTTCATCCCAAACTTGGGGTTTATAGTCTTTGGAGTCAATAAAGGTTCAGAGTAGGAACCTTTGGATAGTGCCCAAGCTTGGAGACTAGGAATGCTCCTGGGAGCTTCTGCCGCCCAAAATGACTCAAATGATTTTAGGTGAGAGGGATCTTGGAAACCTAGTGTGTTGCATCCTCAGATAAGAAAACAGATCCAGAGAGGTCAGAGGACCTTCCCAAGTTAGTGACATTGGTTTCATGGACTGGAATCTCAGAAGCCTTGTGTCTCCAGAGGATTGGAGTTTGAAGTTGCCTTCTGCCCTACTGCAGGGCCTTACTTGGCAACCGGGCTCTCTCCAGATGTGGGACATAGTACAGATCAGGGTTGGGTTTTATAATCTTACTTAGGATTTGGAAGCCTGTATGTCAGGTTATTGATGTCCCCCTCTCCTGGCCAGGATTTGGCATCACCTTGGGCTTTTGCTGATCATTAAGCTTCAAAAAGGGAATTCTTGCAAGTCTGGGTGCTCAGGCAAATGGGAATTGCTTTATGCTCACTCTTCCTAACACCAAGTTTATTGTCAATATTCTTGAAAGATGACTTTAGACCTCTTACATTTACTTATCTCCATCTGTGTGTGTGCACATGGATTCCCACATGTGATGGTCAGGACAACTTGTGGGAGTCATTCTCGCCTTCCAACATGGTGGGTCCTGGGGATGGGACTTGGATGGTCAGTCTTGATGGAAAAGCTTTCACTCACTGAACCATCTCTCCTGCTCGTCTTGATGGGTTTTAAAGTTTTGGCAAACAGATCATCATCCTACTCATTGTTGGGACCCCCACAATACCCAGCACATAACTTGACATTTGATGAGGTCACTAGAAATGGGTAAATGGGGGCTGGAGAGATGGCTCAGCAGTTAAGAGCACTGACTGCTCTTGCAGAGGACCCAGGTTCGATTCCCAGCACCCACATGATGGCTACAAACCATCCTTAACTCCAGTTCCAGGAAATCTGAAGCCCTGTTCTGACCGCCTTAGCATTGCACGACACGGGTGCACTCACATACGTGCCGGCAATACACTCATACACATAAAATAAAAATAATAAATGAAATATTTTAAAAAAAAGAAATGGGTAAATGACACAAAGTCATGGGGGTGATAAAGAGGATGGTGTTCATTTCCTCTGACTTTACCTCTGCTTCTGGGCCCTAGGTCAAAAAGGGCACTGTGCCCCTTCTCTCTATAAACTTAACAGGTTCTTTGGGGCTCTGCCTAGTCCCCTTGTACTTGTGTTAACATTACTTCTTTCCTGTTGCAGTTATTGGGTAAGATGCAGTCTACAGATCTTTAATCCTAGACTTGGTGAACTTCTGCTGTGAAATGCTAAGTACAGATAGGATCGCTCATCTGTGGAGTTTTTGTTTTGTTTATAGTTTATATTGAAATTGATAGTTTCAGTCGTTGTGAAATGGATAACTCATTCCAGTACTGAGTCAAGGGCTTTCTAGTCTAGCAAGCTATGTTACTTCTTCACTTCTGCCTTGTCACCTGGAAACCGAAAAGCTCACCAGGCTACTGGAAAGTCACGTTCTTTCTGTGTGGGAGCACCTGTTCATTCCTTGATGGTCTGCACATACCAGATGCCAGTGACTATTGACTCCCTCAGCAGTGTATCCTCACTCCAGCTGTGATGTAGTTTAATGTCAATGCTGATTAATTAAGGTTTGGAAGAAAATTATACTGATGAGCCCACTGAAGAGGGTGTGGGCATGGTAGGAGTTGACCTGAGAAGGCTTTGTGAAGTGAGTAGAGCTGCAGCTTAAAAGGTGTGTGTGGGGCTCACGACTGTAATCCCAGCTCTCCAAAGACTGAGGCAGGAGGATTGTCAAAGTTTGAGGCCAGCCTGGCTATAGAGTGAGACACTGTCTCAGAAAGCAACACAACAAAAGAACTGAGATTTCAAAAAAGTAAAATGCACACAAGTCACTTAACCTCTGTCCCTTTTCATAACGGAAGCAATAAGAATTCAATTGTTGTCGTTTTATAGCTTTGAACAAAAGTTCACACAGGTTCCAAAGTGGCAGCCTGTAGCAGCATTCAGCCTGCGGACACACCCCACCCACACACACCCAAACTTTTTATGACAGTAAGTTTGAAATGCAGAAGAGCAGCCATAGTGGTGCAGGTGTAGCTGATCCCAGCGAACAGGGAGACCAGAGGAGGAAGATCTCAAGTTCCGGGCTCGATTAGGCTAAGTGTGAGACCAGCCTAAGCAAGTGTAAGACCTTGCCTCAAACTACACAGTAGTGGTCTCCACAAACTCCTCCTCAGCTATGAAATGGCTACAAACCAGATGCACAATGATGTTCAGCTTTTGATTGTATTTATGAAAACTTGTACAATTTTTTTCTGTATACAAATCACCAAATCACAGATTAGCCCCTTTTGATCCTTGCTGTAATGAGGGGCTCTCTGGGCCTTTCTTTCTCTCCTTTGGAGAAATAAGCTTTATCCTCCTCTTATTTGGCGATCTTTGATTCCAAAATATAAATACAATTTTCTGTGTGACTATTTTGTGGTAACTACAAATGAATATTTTAATTAGATAAGTTATACCAAAAGGAAAATCCCATGTCTAAATTAAAGATAAAAAATTATAAAATAAATAAACAATGGTATAATCAGACCCAGTAACCGTCAACTGGTAGCCATTCCTTCCCCATCCATGCTCCCTACAAATTACTATAAAGCAGCTCCAAGCATCATAACATCTTATATTTTATTTTATTTTTTTTTTAGTGTATGAGTGTATGCCTACGTGTATGTAAGTACACCTGTGTTGTGCAATGCCTTTGGAGGTCAGAAGAGGGTGTTGGATTCCCCTGGAACTGGAGTTATGGACAGTTGTTAGCTGCCATATGGGTGCTGGGATTTGAACCTGGATCCCCTGCAAGAACAGCCAGTATTCTTAACCTCTAAGCCATCTCTCTAGCCCATATCATAGCATCTTATGTAAATATTTTAATATCTATAAAAAGATGAATTCTTTTTAACAATATGTAAGTATATACAATATCCCCTAAAAATTTAACTTTTTTTGTTTGTTTTTGAGACAAGGTCTTCCTGTAGCCACAGCTGGACTGGAACTTACTATGTAGACCAGGCTGGCCTTGATCAGAGACCCACCTGCTTCTGATTCTTGAGTGCTGGGATTAAAACCATTAAAACCATGCCTGGTTAAAATTTAACAATTTTTTAATAGGAGTCAGAATTCAAATTTCCATTAGTCTCACAAATATGTTAGTTTGTTGGTGTTTTGGATTTTTTTGAGACAGGTGTCCCTGTAGTCCCAGCTGGCCTGGAACTTGCTGTGTAGACCACACTGGCCTTGAGCTGGGATTAAAGGCCTGTGCCACTGCTCCCTGCCATGAATGTGAGAGGGTTTTTTTGTTCCTTATTTAAAATTTATTCTATTTAATGTATGAGTGTGTGTGTGTGTGTGTGTGTGTGTGTGAGAGAGAGAGAGAGAGAGAGAGAGAGAGAGAGAGAGAGAGAGAGAGAGAACGAACTATGGTGCACACATGGAGGGTAGAGGACAACTTTCAGAATCAGTTCTGTCTTTCCACCATCTCTGGGGATTGAATTCAACTCATCGGGCTTGGTGGCAAGCATCATTACCCTGAGTCATCTTGCCAGCCCTATTCCTCTTTAAAAAGAGATTATTTTTAGTTTATGTGTATGAGTATTTTGTCTGAATGGATGTAAGTATACCACAAGTGTGCAATGCCTGTGGAGGCCAAAATAGGGTGTCAGGTTCCCTGGAACAGTAGCTATTGCTGGTTGTTAGTTACCATGTAGGTGCTGGGAACTGAGCCTGGGTCCTCTAGAAACGCAGTAAGTGCTCTTAACTGCTGAGCCATCTCTCCAGCCTCTACTGTTCCTCTTTTGTTTTGTTTTTTTGGTCTTTTCCAGACAGGGTCTCCCTGTAGCTCCAGCTGGCCTGGAACTTGCTATGTAGGCTAGGCTCGACTTGAACTCATAGATCCACCTGCCTCTGCATCCCAAGTGCCCAGCTTGTTCCTTTTTTTTTTTTTTTTTTTTTTTTTTTTTTTTTTTGAAAAAGGAGATAAAATCCCAGCTGTCCTGGAACTCACTATGTAGATCAGGCTGGCCTCGAACTCACAACGATCTGCATGCCTCTGCCTCTCAACATTTTTACTTTTGTAAGAATTCTCCATGCCTCTGCCTCCCAAGTGCTGGGATTAAAGGTGTGTACCACCACGCCTGGCTGTTCCTCTTTTTTTGATACTGCAGTTTTCAGTTTTGTGAAAGAAACTAGGTGCTCCTGGGAATATTGTCCCTCTTTCCAGAATTTTCCATTATATTCCTCTGGTATATTTACCATCCTCCTCTCTTATTCCTGAAAATATTTAATTTACTTCCTCTAATTAATCAGGTTCAGATTTTGGGTTTGTTCGTTTGTTTGTTTGTTTTTGCCCAGCTACCATACATACTGCACTGCTCTTCATTAGGAGACCTCCAATAGTTTGTCTCTGAGGTAATCAGAGTTGCCAGTCAGTGCTAAGTCTGGTAATTAATTGTGGGTGACAAAATGCTAGTCTAATTATATTGCTCCTTTTTCATTCCTTAGCCAAAATTTCTCTTCCTCTCTTCCCTCTCTCCCCCACTCTTTTTTTTGGGGACAGGGCCTCACTGTGTTGCACAGATCCGCTGCAAACTCACTGCAGTCCTGCCTCAGCCTGCTCGGTGCTAGGATTACAGTGTGCCCACGTGGCTGGCGCTTGGCTTACTTTTCTATAGCGAGACCTACCATCCGCTGTTTGCTTACCCAGCCGTGCGGTTTATATAGAAAAGTCTATTAACTGCTTGGTCTGTTCCGTTTGTCAGCTTTCAAAATAATGGGTTGGCCATGGAATTTTTTTAGTTGTGAAATTAAAAAACGAAACAAAACCCCCAGTTGGTCTCTCTTGAGAAATCAGATCTGGCAGGCAATAGGCCTCTGTTCCAGTGTGGCAGGAGCCACTCATAACTGAGTGATATTGCTACTTTGGATGGTCAACCATAGGCCCTCTTGTCCCCTGCAGAATCCCCTTCACTGTGGCTTCCATTAGACTCATTCATTTGCATAGACTGCCTGGTCCCCATCGGCAGATATTTGCAGTTTTGACTTGCTAGTGCCTAGGGCTTGAGTGAAGTTTGTCTTCTTTCCACTACTTCCTGTTATACCTGTATAATTTAGTATTTCATGTTTTATGTTGGCATGACAGAAATAGTTTCCTTTAAAAATTCCTGGCCTGGGAAGGTGGCTCAGTGGGCAAAAGGCAGGCTCCACAAGCCTGAAGACCTGGGTCATATCCCCAAAGCCCACATAAAAGCTAGACACAATAGGGCACTTGTCTGGGAGAATAACCAGAAGCTCATGAACCAGCTAGCCTGGCATATGAAGCGGTGAACAAGGGAGACCTGTCTCAAGCCAGGTGGAAGGGTTGTCATCCTCTGACTTCGTAGATGTGCCATGGCACATGTGCACCTGCACTCACACACATTTAAACACCTACACACACAAAAATTCCTTGTTTATGTTTTAAAATAGTTAATCATTTGAAAATTCTGCTTTGGGGTTGGAGTAATTTTTTTTTTTTTTTGAGACAGGGTCTCCCTGTAGCCCCAGCCGTCCTGGAACTCACTATGTAGACCAGGCTGGCCTTGAATTCACAGAGATCCACCTGCATCTGCCTCCCAAATGTTGGGATTAAAGGTGTCCACCACCACGCCTGGCTGGAGAGATGTTTTAAAGCATCTGTAATATTTAGGTTTATTATTGATTTATATAAATTCTTGTCTCTCTCTTCCTTTTGGAGTTAGATGCTCCTACACTGTGACCCAAACTAAAAATGTCCTCCTCCCCTCCATCCATCCTTCCTTCTCTTTCTTTCTTCCTAGCTGAGGACCAACTGAACCCAGAGCCTTGTGCTTATTAGGCAAGTGCTTTACCGCTGAGCTAGGAACCCCACCCAAAAAGTGTTTCTTAGTTGGGTATGGTAGTACATGTAATCCCAGCACTTGGAAGGCTGAGGTATGAAAATGATGAGTTCAAGGACAGCCTAGGCTAACAGTGAGACCCTGTCTCACAAATGGGGAAGTTTAAAAAAAAGACTACAGAAAAAGACAGAAAGGGGAGACTAGAGGAAGGAAAAGCACATTCCTTCATGAAAAGCTTGGGCCGAGGGCTGTGGAGAAACTTTTAGGTTGTACCTCTAGGACCCATACATAAGAGCAGCTTATCTGCAGGAGTAAAGGAGATACACAGAGGACACTTTTTTTTGTTGTTGTTTTCTTTGAGATGCACTCATTTAGCCTTGACTGACCTCCAACACACTATGTGGCTGAGGACAGCCCTGAACTTCTGGTCCTTGTGCCTGCACCTCCCAAGTGCTGGGATTACAGGTGTGTGTCATCACAGCACTGGGCTCAAATTCAGGGCTTCATGCATGCTAGGCAAACATTCTACCAAATGAGCTCCACCCATGGCCCACTGTGGAGTGCTATTAGAAGGTATACGAAGTTTGTGCAGGGCATTAAGTTCCAAACCAGGATATTTTGTCTTGGTGCCGATGTCTGCCTACATAAACACTAGCAAGTTTGTAAATGTGTGTGCTGGGGTGTGGGTATATCCTGCAGTATTGTAGGGCATGGTTCTAGCTGCTGTGCAAGAGCATTGAAGGCCGAGACGGGGGCTGGAGAGATGATGGCCCAGTGCTTAAGAGCACTGACTACTCTTGCAGAGGGCCCGGGTTTTTTTCCCAGCACCCACATGGCAGCTAACAACTGTCAGTAATCCAGTTCCAGGGGATCTGACACCCTGTTCTGACTTCCACAGGGAAACCCTGTCTCAAAAAGACCAAAAAAAATAAAGTGGGAAAGACTAGAGGCAGATGATTGTTAGGCAAGAAAACAGGTGCTCGGAGAACTGAAGTTTCCCTTTATTTTCTGATGACATCACTATATTGGATCTTCTTGCATACATAGGCCTATTAAACCCAGCACTGGGA
Source organism: Nannospalax galili (assembly GCF_000622305.1). Classification (NCBI taxonomy): domain Eukaryota; kingdom Metazoa; phylum Chordata; class Mammalia; order Rodentia; family Spalacidae; genus Nannospalax; species Nannospalax galili. Next base: position 573,343 of record NW_008334092.1, on the reverse strand, counting down.
ATGTAGTTAGAGTACTTAGCATGCATGAGGTTCTGGATTTAATCCTCAGGACCAAAAAGACCAAAACAATAATATATTAACTACCCACACTAGCTGGAAGTACACATTGCTCTTTTTTTTAATAACCCACTGAGTCCAGTTAGCTCTGACTGTTGGAATGTTGACTGATCTCGTAAAAGTGACCTTGTGCAAGTGACCATAACTGCAGTTTCTCTTTGTCTGCAACCAAAGTATATTGTGTCTTCAGCAGTAGGGGCTTATTATCCCATTCTGGTGGGCAACCAAAAGTAATGTCGATGGCCTGTACAATTTGGGGGGTGGGGGGACTCTGGAGCCTCCCTCCCTCATAGGGAGGTATCCCATGGTTTATACTCTGGATGAAGAAACTTAGGCCTAGGAAGGTTATATCAGTTATTGTTGAAAGTGAAATGGTGAATAAACAATAGAACCTGACTTCTAGCCCAGCTCTGTACCACCTCAAAACCCAATCTTGTTTTTTTGGTTTGGTTTGTTTGTTTTTTATTTAAGATAGGGTATCACCATGTAGCCCTGGCTGACCTGGAACTCACTAGGTAGACCAGGCACCACTTGAACTCACAAAGATCAGACATCTGTCTGCCTCTGCCTCCTGAGTGCTGGGATTAAAGGTATGAAACACCACACCTGGCCAAAACCCAATCTCTTGCCACTACCCCAGGTCCAATGTTTGGGGTTTTTTTCTTTTTCTTCTTTTTTGGTCTTTTTGAGACAGGATCTCTCTGTAGCCCCAACAGACCTGGAACTCTATGTAGACCAAGCTGACCTTGAACTTGGCCTCCCAAGTGTTGGGATTAAAGGCGAGTGCTACCATGCCCAGCCTAATGTTTATATTTAAGAAAAAGTGTTTTAGAAGATCGTGATGGGGGGTTGGAGATATGGCTCAGTGGTTAAAAGCACTGGATGCTTTTGCAGAGGACCCGCGTTTGATTCCCAGCACCCACATGGTGGCTAACAACTGTCTGTAACTCCAGTTCCAAGGGATCTGATACCTTCTGACCTCCACAGACATTGCATGACATGGGCACACTTACACACATGGAGGCAATACACTCACACACATAAAATAATAAATGAAATATTAAAAATAGAAAAAAGAAGATTGTGATAACACAGATGTTCCTCAGTTTAGGATTGCTCATATCCAGGTAAACCCATGGTAAGCCGTAAATTGAAAATATATTCAATAAATAAATGAAATTTAAAAATTCAGTAAATTACTGAGCATGGTGGCATATGCTTTTAATCCCAGCACTTGGGAGACAGAGGCAGGTGGATCTCTGAGATTGAGGCCAGCCTAGTCTACATATCGAGTTCCAGGCCAGCTGGGGCTACAGGGAGACCCTATCTCAAAAAAGACAAGAAAAAATAAATAAATCTCCGAGCATAGCTTAGTTTATTGACATAATGCACTACAGATTATCAGTTGTTTCCTGCCATGATTGTATGGCTGACTAGAGCTGCCAGTCCCTGCCTCTGCTCAACATCACAAGAATCATATCACTTTTCACCAGCCTAAGAGAGAGATCAAGATTCAAAGAACAGTTTGTATTCAGTGTGAACCTCTTTAAAGCCATTGTAAAGTAGAAAAATCAGAAGTTGGACCATCTTAAATAGGGTCCATTTGTAAGTCCTACTCAGCCATCTTCTTCCACTCCCCAAAACAGTCTTGCACCCTCAGGTTCACACATACAGGTTCTTAATAGAGGGGTTGAGCTAATTCCTTTGCTCAGTAGCAGTCTGGCCAGCAGCCAAGTGAAGCACACGTTGCTGGGGATGTAGCTCAGTGAGAGAGCGCTTGCCTAGCTTTTGTGGGAGACCCTGGGTTCAGCCACCAGTGATGGGGGGAGGAGGGATTAAGCATAATATTAGTGCCCACCCTAGGAATCAGAACCTGCATGTCAACACCGCTCTCCAGGTGATTTAGAGGATCTAGAGCTTAAGTTTGAGACTATGATAAAGTGACTTCATCAGACTTTTGTAGGCTGTAGATAAAGAACAGTGCACAAAAAGAAAGACTATAGCTGGGCATGATGGCGCACGCCTTTAATCCCAGCACTCAGGAGGCAAAGGCAGGCAGATCTCTGTGAGTTCAAGGCCATCTGGGGCTACAGAGAGACCCTGTCTCAAAAAGACTGAAAAAAAAAGAAGTCAGACTATAAAGGAAGTCTTTATTGAATGCCTGATGTGTATCTGATGGTTTGGCACTTTATTTCATTTATCTTCTCAAGGGATGTATGAAATAAGCCAGTTGTCTCAATTTGAGACAACTGTGTGCGTGTCTGTGTGTGCGCATGCTTATGGAGTCCAGAGAACAGCCTTAGGCTTCATTCCTCAGGTATTGTTCACCATTTTTATGAGTGCATTGTCTGCATGTAAGTGCATTCATGTCATGCAAAGTCTGTGGAGGTCAGAAGCGGGTGTCCAATACCTTGGAACTGGATTTACAGATAGTTGTTAGCTGCCATGTGCTGGGAATCTAACCCAGGTCCTCTGCAAGAGCAAGCAGCCAGTGCTCTTAAACACTGAGCCATGTCTCCAGCCCCACCGTTTTCTTTCTTTCTTTCTTTCTTTCTTTCTTTCTTTCTTTCTTTCTTTCTTTCTTTCTTTTCTTTTCTTTCTTTCCTTTCTTTCTTTCTTTCTCTCTCTCTCTCTCTCTCTCTCTCTCTCTCTCTCTCTCTCTCTCTCTTTCTTTCTTTCTTTTTCAGGGTCTCTCACTGGCCTACAGCTCATCAAGTAGGGTAGAATGGCTGACCTGTGAGCCCCAGGGATCTTCCTGTCTTTGCCTCCCCCTCCCCCCAGTGCAAGTACCACCACACCCAGCTTTCTTTTTTCACATAGGTTCTAGGGATAGAGCTCCAGTAATGGTGCTTGCAAAGCAAGTACTTTACTGGCTGAGCTACTGGCTCAGCCCAGGAAACTGACTCTTGATTCTTCAGGAGTTATATGACTAGTCCCATATCACACAGCTGTTGAGTGCCTTAGACAAAATCAGCCCATCCATGGAACGCACACACAGTCCGTGCCACCATGCCACATCTTCTCTACTGGTGCGTGTTCTTCGTGTAGCTGTAGAGTCTGACCACCTGGAAAAGTGATCGTAATTGAACAGTCAAGTTCTGTCAGCACAGCTGTGATATTTTGATCATTTTTTCCTCATGAGGGATCCTGACCTCTATAAATTGTTCACTCAAGTCAATTTTAACAACCGGAGTAGATCGACAGAAAGCACTGCTCTCTGGTGTATGTCCACAGTGCCTGCTGGTTTTCCATTGAGGTCCTGACCTTCATTTTCCAAGCTGCAGAGTCTTTAATGCCTTCTCATTGAGTTCCATTTTGCTGTGAAGTAATTTCTTCACCTTAGTGGAATCAGTCCATGAATCACAAACCAGAACTTC
>NW_008334092.1:554807-569780 GCF_000622305.1 Nannospalax galili | reverse complement strand
CCTCTGCCTCCCAAGTTCTGGGATTAAAGGCGTGCGCCACCATGCCCGGCCTATCCCTCTATTTTATTTTTTCATGTGCACTTAAGAAAACTTTCAATGAACTAATTTCAACAGTGTTCCCAAATATTTCTAAACAACCGAACAGAAAGCTAAGCATGGGGCATCTTTTTTCTTCTTTTTGTTTTGTTCTTTCTTTTTATTTGTTTTGTTTTTTTGAGACAGGGTCTCCCCATAGCCCTAGCTGGCTTGGACCTTGCTGTGTAGACTAGGCTGGACTTAATCTCACAGGGATCCACTTACCTCTGCCTTCTTAGTACTGGGATTAAAGGTGTGTGACGCCACTCCTGGCAGCACTGAGTTTCTTAAACTGGTTCACTTCCCTGGGAATTCAGCATATACCCAGGGCATATAGCATTAACTCTTTTATGGTTATTGTCTTTTGCTCAACAGGCTCCCAAATTGGCTGAAAACTTCTGTGTTTGCCATTTGGCCACTGGGGACATGCTGAGGGCCATGGTAGCTTCTGGTTCCGAGCTGGGGAAAAAGCTGAAGGCAACAATGGATGCTGGGAAACTGGTAGGTTTGGTCATATTCGTAAGTGCTGGTGTTCCTGATCTAGATCTGCATTGTATAGGGTGGCAGCCACCAGCTTCATGTGGCTGCTTAATTTTAACTTCATTTAAAATTCAATTCCTTCTTCTAGAGGCCACATTTCACATGTTCACCAGCCAGTGCAGGCACAACATTTCTACCATCATAGAAAGTTTTGTGGGACAGCCCTGTGCTGGAGACTGGGTTTCTAACAAACTGGCAGATAATTTGAACTTTCAGAATAGTGAGTTACTTGACTTATTCTGGTTTTATTATGAATTATTCACAGTTTTTAAATAATTTTATCGTGTGTATATTCTGGTTTGCCTTCAATTGCTGTGACAAAATACTCTGACCAATACCAACTTGGGGAGGAAAGGGTTTATTTGGCTTACATCTCCCAGGTTACAGTTCATTGCTGAGGGAGCCCAGGGTAGGAACCACACAGACCATGGAGGAGTGCTGCTTACTGGCTTGCTCCCCTGGCCCATGCTCAGCCTGCTTTCTTATACAATACAGAACAACCTGTACAGGGGTGGCACTACCCTCAGTGGGCTGGCCCTCCCACATCACTCAAAAATCCAGAAAATACCTCACAGACATGACCAAAGGCCAGTCCAATGGAGGCAGTTCCCCAGTTGAGGCTCCCTCTACCCAGGTGTGTCAAGTTGACAACTAAAGCTGTCCAGCACAGAGTGTTTGCTGCTGTGTATGGTGCACAGGTGGAGGTCAGAGAACAACTTAACAGAGTTGGTTCTCCTACCTTTACATGGGTTCTAGGACTCCAGTCGACAGGCTTGTATGTCGAGCACCTTTCCCACTAACCCATCTTGCTGGCCCTCTTTGCAATATTCTTGGGGATATTTTCTGGTAATTCTTTTTGTAATTTAACCAAATTAAATACGACAAAATGAAATTGTCATTTCGAGGACAGGACTCAGGAATGTACACCACAGATTTAAGAGACCACAGAAATGATTTCAACCTCTTTTGTGAGTCACTGCTCTGTTTGTAAGGGAGTTACTTGGCAGGTGTGGAAAATAATCTTATTTGGGGAATAATGATAGGCCATTTGGCCTGGTTTGAACAAATCAGTGCAAAGATTTAGTCTACTAAATCTGATGGGGCCAGAGTGTACATTTACTGTGGAACTAACCTCTGAGAAATCTTTTAGAAGTGTTTTGGAAGTCATTTTGTGCTTGAACTCAGTGTATAGTAGGCAAGTGCTGTATGTAACACTCCCACTTTCCCTGCTTCCCCCCCAGTAATGTCTGTTTCCCACTATCCCCCTCTTTCCGGCTCTTTCTTTTCCTTTACCTCCCTCTTTCCATTTTCCTGGCTCCTGGTGTTACATCAGGATATATACTCACATATAAGGGATTGGTGCTACAATCTGCAAATGAGGGAGAACATAACGTCGCTTGCTTTTCTCCGTTTGTTACTTCACTTAGTACAACAGTCTAATTCTATCGATTTGCCTGAAAATTTCTTAATTTCATCTTTTCTTACTGCTGATGAAGGGATGGTTCAATATACATAAATCATTAAATGTAATAAAACATAAATGGGCTTAAAGACAAAAATCACAGTCATCTCAAAAGAGTCAGAAAAGGCCTTTGACAAAATCCAACATGAATTCATGTTAAAAGTCTGGTCTGGAGGGAACATACCTCAAAATAATTATAGCTATATACAACAAACCCATACCAACATCATTCTAAATGGAGAAAAACTGGAAGCATTCCCATTAAAATCAAGAACCAGACAGGACTGTCCACTGTCTCAACTCCTTTTTAACATAGTGCTTGAAACTCTTGCAAGAGCAATAAGACAAGAGAAGGAAATTAAAGGAGTACCAATTGAAAAAGAAGAGGTCAAATCACTGTTTGTAAATGATATGTTATATATAAGTGATCCCAAAAATTCCACCAGAAAACTGTTAGAAATGATTAATACTTTTAGTAAAGTGGCAGGTTACAAAATCAACTTTCTATATACCAATAATAAGCAATCAGAAAAAGCATTCAAGGAAACCCTCCCACTCACAATAACCTCAACAACAACAACAAAAAAAGATAATTAGGAGCTGGGTGTAGTGGTACACACCTTTAGTCCCTGCACTTGGGAAGCAGAGACAGGCAGATAGATCTCTGTGAGTTCCAGGCCAACCTGATCTACATAGTGAATTGCAGGCCAGTTGGTCAAAAAGACCAAAAAATTAAAGGAGAGAGAGATTTAGGAATAAACCTAATTTTAAATCTTGTGTTTTTTTGTTTTTTGTTTTTTGTTTTTTTTGTCTTTTTTGTTGGTTGTATTTGACAGGGTCTCCCTAGTCACAGCCTACCTGGAAGTCGAAATGTGAACCAGGGTGGTATCAATCTCACAGAGATCCACCTGCCTCTGCCCTGCCTCTGGATTAAAGGCACACACCACCACACCTGTCGAAAAATTTAAATCTTTAAAGAGAGGAATTCACTAGGAGACCTACCATGGTCATGGATTGGTAGAATTAATTTTTTATTCTATTTTTACTTATGTATGTATTTATTTGCAGGGCGAAGTGTAGAGGTCTGAGGACAAGTAGCTGGAGATAATTCTCTCTTCCTGCCACGTGGGTCTCAGGGATCAAACTCAGGTCATCAGGCTTTGGCAGCAAGTGGCCTTGCCCACTGAGCCATCTTACCTGCCTGATTCCTTAGTCCTTTGTGTCTGAGCATGTTGGCTGGATTTCCCCCCACCCCCAAATAATCTATTAGGTATTGAAAAGCTCTTTCAGTATTGAGAAGAACCACCGCCTGTCTACCCAGTCCATGTATTTCTTTCTGGCTGTTCTTTTATATCAGTGAAGCCTTGAAATCAAGCCAGAAAGCTAGATATTCTGGACTTTGGGTCCTGGTAGAAAATTCTGTACTGAGAGAAAATTGGGATATGACAGTGAGATTGCTTTTCTCTAAGCCTTTGCTCAGTTACAGAGTTTATACTCTGTCCCTTATTGATAGCTAGTCCTGAAGATAAGAGCACCCAAGATTGGCGCCCTTTGCTATAATACAGGTGGGAACGTGTCTCTTTAAAGGCATGGGGGAGGTTAATGCTGTGAGAGGTCCTCCTCAATAGAACTTTTAGAGGTACAGAGTACATTGCAGTGGCTTTTCCTTCAGTTCCTTGTTTCTGACCCAATTTCGCCATTTCCGTGAAATTCTTTTTCATGTCTGGCACAGCCCAGATATGTGATCAAGCCCACATCCCAGTCATGATATTTTTGTTTTGTTTTGTTTGCGACAGTCTCACTATATAGCCCTGGCCTGACCTTGAAATCAAAGATCTGCCTCTGCCACTTGGCCTTCAATCATGATATTGTTAGCTTGATGAAATTGTGAGTCAGGGATGGTGGATAACCTACCTGTGTCCTCGTACACTTACCCATTCTCTCCTGGTTCTCAGGTGGTCTCTCTTCCATTGGCTTTCATCCCCCTTGTGCCTTAAGGACAGCTCATTGCTGATAAGCGGTCACATGATGGTTAGGACTCCGGCACTAGTGACAGACAAGGCCTTTAGGACCCAAGACATGGAGCTCTCCTGGTGGGGCAGCTGGCTGTGGAGCCCCACTCCCCTTCCTTACCCAGGTTGTTGGAACACAGGAGAGTTTCAAGGGAAGAGATGTATATGGCAACTATAGGATTATCATGAATGTGGGTATTGCAGATGTAATGTAACCTTTATGGATCAGATTTGTATCACTGTGACAAGACACCTAAGATAAATCAACTTAAGAGGGAAATACTATTTGAGCTCAGTTTCAGCCCAAGGTTGCTTGTTACCATTGTTTCTAGACCTGAATGAAGCTTAGCATCATGGTGCAGAGCATACAGTGGAACAGAGCAACCCACCTCTTAGAGGCAGAGAGACAGAGCCCAAGAGCAGGATGGCTTAGCAGGTAAAAGCACGGCTACATAAGCCTGACTACCTAAGTTCAATCCACCGAATCCATGTTAAGATAGGAGAAAGCTGACTCCCTGTGTGGGCCATGGCATCTGCTTGCCCCTCCCATCATAAACATACAGTGATAAATAAAGCACACTTAAAAAGTCAGATAAAACATTGCTTCATTGAGGGTCAAGCCTCAACACATAATGAGGGCATTTAAAAGCCACACCCCAATAGAGGTACTCCACATTGGGTTTGCCTTTGCTTCTTTGGGGTTAAGCTGCCTTGCTGTTTAATAGCCAAGTTATGTACACATACCTTTGGTCCTGGTGTTGGGCTAATGTCATATAGGTAACAGAATTGAATCCTAAGCTGTTTTCTTAACTTGTAGGTGAGTGATGAAATGGTAGTGGAGCTCATCGAGAAGAACTTGGAGACTCCTTCATGCAAAAACGGCTTTCTTCTAGATGGCTTCCCTCGCACTGTGAGGCAGGCTGAAATGGTGGGTTGTATTTGTGTCTCCATTGCATGAAGGCAAATGCTGACCCTTTGTCTCTAATTCCTTTGAAGGAGATGGGTCTGACCAAGCTTATGTGGGTCACATACTCTTTTTACAGCTTGACAACCTCATGGAAAAGAGGAAAGAGAAACTTGATTCTGTAATTGAGTTCAGCATCCCAGACTCCCTGTTGATCCGGAGAATCACTGGAAGGTATTTGTCCCCTGAAATTCCCTCCCATGCTTCCTTAGCGCTTTCAGAAGCTTGCTGTTACTAATCCCAGTCATGAAGCCTAGTGCCAGTTCAAGATGTTTGATCTTGTATGACAACATCTACTGATGTAACATGGGGTGGGGGTTTGGAAAGAAGAGCAAGGGCCTCAAAGTCAGACAGCATCGCAGTCTACACAGATTTCTTAATCTTTCTAAAACAGCTGTTCCCTCAGATGTAAAATGGAACCAATAATACCTGCTTTAAAAAACTGTTGTGTTGCCAGGCGTGGTGGTGCATGCCTTTAATCTCAGCACTTGGGAGGCAGAGGCAGGTGGATCTCTGAGTTCAAGGCTGGCCTGGTCTACATAGTGAGTTCCAGGACAGCTGGGGCTACAGGGAAACCCTGTCTCAAAAAGACCTTCCCCGCCCCCCAAAAAAAAACCTGTTGTGTATATTAGATAACAAAATACATAGTTTGAAGCTTTGCTTATTGTAGATGCTTAGAAATGTTAACTTCCTTATAGGTAGATCTGTTTTAGGGCTTTATAAATCTTGTTTCAGTTTGTGCCTTAGAGTCAACTTGACACACCTGTGTAGAAGAAGCCTCAATTGGGGAGCTGCCTCCATTGGACTGGTCTGTGGCCATGTCTATGGGGCATCTTCTTGATTATTAAGTGCTGTGGAGGACCCAGCCCACTGTGGTGGTGCTACCCCTGGGCAGGTGGGCCTATGTTGTATAAGAAAGCAGGCTGAGGGGCTGGAGACATGGCTCAGTGGTTAAGAACACTGACTGTTCTTGCAGACGACCCAGGTTCGAATCCCAGCACCCACATGGCAGTTAACAACTGTCCGTAACTCCAGTTCCAGGGGATCCGACAGCCTCTTCTGTCCTCCGCAGGCATTGCACAACACGGGTGCACTTACCTACATGCAGGCAATACACACATACACATGAAATAAAAATAATAAATAAAATATTTAATTTAAAAAAAAAAAGAAAGAAAACAGGCTGAGCAGGAGCCAGGAGAGCAAGCCAGTAAGCAGAGTTCCTCCATGGCCTGTGCTTCAGCTCCTGCCTCCAGGTCCCTGCCCTGCATTTCTACCTTGGGCTCCCTGAGTGATGAACTGTGACCCGGGAGATGTAAACCAAATAAACCCTTTCCTCCCCAAGTTGGTATTGGTCGAGTGTTTTGTCACAGCAATGGAAAAACAAACTAGAACACAATTGGAAGTGCTATACTTTGCTATAGACGTTTCTTACTAATTATAAAAATAATATGACTAGCCAGGAATGTTGGTTGCACTTAGGAGGCTGAGACAGAATACCAAGTTCTAGACCAGCTTGGCCTACATAGTGAGACACTGTGTTAAATGACAATAATAATGTCATCTATACAAAAATTTTTACTAAAAGATGAAGGAAAATCATGTCCCTAGTCAGCTTGTTTTTATGTTTATTTCTCTAGTGCTTTCTGAACAAGTTGGTTCTGAAGTTCTGCAACAGTTTGAAGCTGCAGTTTCTCTCTGTCCTATTTTTCTGTCATCCTCTTCATACCTTCCAAAACCACTAATGGACCCTACACTACATTTTTTTTTCTTTGTAAATCGGGTGTAGGATTCATTGGTAAACATAATTTGGGTGGGGGGGAGTGTTACAGCACATTGGAAGCCCTCGTGAGTACAGGATCTGCCGCTTGTCTAGGAACCATGGCTGGAGATCTATTTGACCCCAGAGTCATTAGAGATGAGCCTCTTCTCAGCCACCATATCTTCCTTGAACTTGAACTTGGCTCTGTGCAGGGCCTCAATCACACAGTTCCTTACTCTGCAGCCAGGCATAGATGTACTTGGTGACCTGACCAGTGTGAGCTCCTCTGTGGCGTGGGGCTTCTCAAAGGCATCCTGCATACCTGTCTGCCTTTCACCTTTAATTCCAGCACTTGGGAGGCAGAGGCAGTCGGATATCTGTGAGTTTAAGGCCAGCCTGGTCTACATAGAGAGTTCAGGCCAGCTGGGGCTACAGGGAGACCCTGTCTCAAAAAGACCAAAAAAAAAAAATTGTTGCATGGTATTTCACAGTACTAAGTAAATCAGTTTTTATTATTCCCTTGTTGATATATGAGGGAATAATAAATATAATAGCATACAACAGTACTATATCTAAACAATAATAATATATGTTTCTTCTAGTTTGCTTCTGTTAAATTAATGTGGTCACACTTACAGGGCATGTAAATTTCCACAATCAGGAAGAAAATGTTTTCTTGGTTTAGAATATTACTTTGCTTTCCTGCTGAAGTTGAACATTTTTCCATGTTTCTCTAATCCATACCTTCAAGGAGAAAGCCAGACATGTTACAGCATGAGAAGTATTATCCTGGAAGGCTTGTGGAGTACTCTCAAACTTACCTTACATTAATATTCTGAATATTCTTTTCTTTGTCCAATTTTATGTTTCTAGCTATTCCATAGGTTCCCCCAGAGACTTGTGTTTCTTGATGTGCCATTGGTCATGGAGTAGACAAAATTGATGTAGGACTAGAAGCAGAAGAGTTGATAGTAAGAGACACCTCTAGGCCCCGTGTCCTTGAGATACAAAGCAGGGACCACAGGACCAGGTGACCCTGGAGGTCTTTGGATAGGGTCAGCACCCTGAGTCAGCTTCCTACATAGCACAATACCCTAGGGCTGAAAATCAAGAGAAACTAAAAGAATAGCACAGGACATCATCTCTGATCTCAGAGAGTCATGTTTGAGTAGTTCTAGCCACTCCATGCAGTAGGAAGAAGGGAGCCTAGGGATAAATAGGAGCAGCTGCCCACAGAGGTAGAACATCACCTCAGCCTTCTTGAGTGGAGAGAGTTTCAGTGACTCCAGAAGAAGGAATGAGTATTGTTTAGGGAGGGGTTCAGGCTGAGGCCAGCAGTGGACTTACCAGCCCGTGGTTGGAGGAGTGCTTTGGAGGCAGCAGTGATGGAATGAGTGCTGCTGAGAAGAAAGGGTGAGTTCGAAAGGTCTGTAGGGCTGAAGAGAGTAGGTTTGATAATTCAGGAGTCTTGGCATGATCTGCCACTAGGTTTAGAGCAAGAACAACATTGTAAGAACATTGCCTTAGTACTGATGTTCACTCTAAATTGGGGATGAGGGGAAACAGATAAGGATTCTGTCTGGGAGCCTGCTCATTTCCACATGACTGGTTGGGGGGAGGGGGGAGGGTAAAAGATTCCAAAGAACAAACTGCCAAATTACAATAGAGAAGGGGGAGACTTGGTTCCTCAGTTTGGAAGTGATTTAGTTCAGTGTGGCTCCTCCCTAATGGAAGAAGACCCACTTCTTCACAAGATATGCCAGTCTAGTGAAGGTTCACTCAGCAGATGAGTCATAGGACTGTCATCTAGAACTTGCTTTCTGCCTCCTAATCTGCCTTGCTGATGGTTGGAAGAAAGGCCAAGTACTGGTACACTTAACAGATCTTAAGTCTAAAGTGGAGGTGGTAAGGGCCTTGCTATAACAGCTTTCTGAATTTGTTGTGACCTCACTTCTAATGATTTGGAGTTGTTATTTTGTTTCTTAAGTGTGTATGCATGGTGATTTGAGTTCTGGTTTTCACATATTTGATCCTGGCTCTCAGGTGTCCTATTTATCTTTACCATTGGCTCTCAGGTATCATTAACCTGGTGTCTAGTACCAACCCCATTTTGTGGATGTAAAAACAAGTGTCTCAGTGTCATGCTGCAGGTAGCAGTGATGTAGAAGCCCAGATCACAGCCCACCTTTGCCAACATTGCCAGGCTGGCTCAGTGGTTCGTGGAGTGGTTTGGTTGTTGCTTGAGCCCAGCCCCACCCATGACTAGAATGTGGAGGTGGCGCTTTCTTTCTTTCATTGACCTATTTTCTTCAGAAGACTTTGCCTTGCTTACCCCTAAAAATGATGTTTCTGAATGGGGAAAGAAGAGCATATTGTGAGTAATCAGAGGCCTGAGGGATCTAGACGTTTCTGAATGGTAGAGATGTGGAGAGGAGAGGGTTGTCTTTGTTGCAACCTGGCTATTAGGTGCCTCATGTTCTCCAGAAGATGAAGAAATGCCATTGTCCCTGGCTCTTCTCAAAGATGCGGCACCTAGCCCAGTGACCTGTGCTCTCCCTCTCCCAGGGCTTCCCAGTAGATGCCATTTCTGAATGGAAGACTCCCAGGGGCTCCGATAATGGAGGACCCACCTTCATCATATGTAGTTGTTACCACAAGCCCACTCTTCACTACAGCTGTTTTTCTGCACTATCACTTTGCCCCCTCCCATTAGCCTTCTACCACTTTATGATAGTGTAAATGGATCATCTTATTTCTCCAAAATATGCTGTGATTAAAATGCAGTATCTCGCTTAGCATGGTGGCACACACCAATTGCAGTATTGAAGGCCAGAGAGATGGCTCAACAGTTAAGATCACATACTGCTCTGCCAGGGGACCCGTGTTCAATTCCCAGCACACATACTGGGTGGCTCATACATTTTTAGGGGCTGGAGAGATGGTTCAGTGATTAGTAACACTGGCTGCTCTTCAGAGGACCTGGGTTCAGTTCCCAGCACCCACACATCAGCTTATACCCATCTCTAACTCCAGTTCCAGAGAATCTGATGCCATCTTCTGGCCTCTGGGAGCATTGCATGTATGTGGTGTACTTACATACATGTAGGCCAGCCAGGTCTACATAGTGAGTTCCAGGACAGCTGGGGCTACAGGGAGACCCTGTCTCAAAAAGACAAAAAAAAAAAAAATACATGCAGGCAAAACACTCATACCCATACATAAAGTACAAATAAATACATTTCTAAAAATTAATCTTAATGTTAATTCAGTACCACATTTTACTAAGACTTCATTGATTAAATAGAATTTCCCTCTCAAAAAAGACCAAAAATTAATAAATAAATAAATAAATAGAATTTCCCAGATGATAACCCCCCCACCCCCATAAGCCTCAGAGCCACTAGGTAAGCCTAGAATGGTCATTGTTGCCCCAGAAGGAATAGGCCTGTACAAATACTGTAGAGGTGAACACCAAAAGCTGAAAAGTGGTAGGAAACTCTAATCTAAGACTTTCATGAGGGGAACAGCTGCCAGTTAAATAAGCAAACATCTGGTGAGCAGAAAATTAAAGTACACAGCTCAAGCAGGCACTGACTGCGGAGCCAAATTTGGCCTGTCCCCTTCTCTTGGGTTTCCAGGATCTTCTTTATGTGGCCATCCCTACTTAGGAACACAAGCCTGTTGCCTAACAAATGCTTGCTCTTGAGCTAGTTCATTACTTGTGCTTATATGTTTGTTTGTTTTAAATTATTTTTAATTATGTGTATTCGTGTGTCTGTGTGGTATGTGCATGAGTGTAGGTACCTGTGGATATGGAGTGGAGTTGTAGGCAGTTGTGAGCTGCCTGACGTAGGTGCTGGGAACCAAACGTGGATGCTCTGCAAGCGCAAGAAGCACCTTAACTGCCGAGCCGTCTCTCCAGCCCCGTTTTCTTTTTTATTAATATATTTATTATCAGGGGTGGGGTTAACATGAGTGCTACAGTCCACATGTGGAGGCCAGAAGAGTCACTTCTCTCCACCATATGGGTCTCAGGGATCAGACTCAGGTTGTCAGGCTTGATGGCAAGTACCTTTACCCACTGAGCCTTCCCACTGGCCCTGCTTTTGTTTGTTTATTATGAAATCTAAGCTTTTGCATTTTTTTAATGTATATGAGAGTTTTGCCTACATGTATGTTAGTATTCCACATGTGTACAGTGCCCACAGAAGCCAGAAGAGGGTGTCAGATCCCCTGGACTTGGAGTTATAGATGGTCATTAGCAGCCATGCGGGTGCTGGGAACTGAACCCAGGTCCTCTAGAAGAACAGCCAGAACTCTTAGCTGCTGAGCAATTTCTCTAGCCCATTATCTTTGTTTTCTTTTTTTAAGATAGGATCTCACTCTATAGCTCAGGCTGACCTAGAATTCATTATGTAGCTCAGGCTAGCCTTGAACTATGGGAATCCTACTTTGGCCACCCCAAGTTCTAGGATTACAGGCGTGAACCACCACCCAGTGTGTTTGTTTTGAGATAGAATCTAACTGTGTTGCCCAAATGGTCCCCCACCTTAGGTTCCTCAGCTGAGACTGCAGCACATACTACTGTGCCCAGCTTCATGACTGTTGCCTGGTGTTTCTTGAGCTGTGCTTTATCTGTGTGATTGATTACACAGGTCTACTTCATCGTCTGCATATCCATGGAACGTAGTATTTTGTATTAGCACCTGTTTGCCTTTGTAACCAAACTGGGTTAGAATATAGGATTAAGTGGTATGTACCTATATTCCAAGGCACTTGGGAGGTTAATACAGCAGGATCATAAGTTCTGGTCCAGCCTAGGATATGTAGTAAGACCTTGTTTTATAAGAGAAGAAAAACAGGGTTGATTGCTCCGTCTTCTGTGCCACTTAGCACTTTGTACAAAGCTGGTAAGGGATTGTCACATGTGTTGCAACTAATTATTTCCACAGTGGTCTGCCCGCTAAGACTACTTGTGAGTGAACTGAGCTCTCGACCCCTTGCTTCATAACCCATGGGTTCAACATAAGATTTAATTTAGAATAGGAACTTGTTAGTGTTTGTTGAATAAATGGGCATGAATAGAGTGGATGACTGTGAGACAACCATCAGAGTTCCTTCTTAGAGTCCTGAATTAGGTGGCTATGCCACTGGTTTTCAGACAGTGTTTGGATAAAGCAGAAAACATGCTCTGCTATGGGT
Organism: Nannospalax galili; assembly: GCF_000622305.1. Lineage (NCBI taxonomy): Eukaryota > Metazoa > Chordata > Mammalia > Rodentia > Spalacidae > Nannospalax > Nannospalax galili. The sequence goes on along the minus strand of NW_008334092.1, from coordinate 557,763 downwards.
GGGGTTATTAGCCTAGTTATTTTCTTAAGTAATGCTAGTTATTTTCCTAAACAAGAAGTACCAATAACTGGTTCTCTGCTGGAAGGCTGGTTATCTTCCTAAGTGAGAGGTGCTGACACCTGGGTTCTCTGGTAAGTCTCCCATCTAGCTTCTGTGTCTGCTTGTGGTTCTGGATCCCCCTCCAGGCAACCGGATTTAGACTCCTCTGCTGTCTTTCAGGCTGATTCACCCCAAGAGTGGCCGGTCCTACCATGAGGAGTTCAACCCCCCAAAGGAGCCCATGAAAGATGACGTATGTAAACTCAGGACAGGAAGTTTTCTTCTTCTTGTTGGCTTTCTTCTTTTGCCTTTGTTCTCTCCATCTTCCCTTCTACCAATAACACAAACTTAACCTGAAAAACCATCACTGTCTTGTAAATGAGATGACCTGTGACGGATCTGCACACTGTCTCCCAGGTGGCTTTATTGTTCAACCTCAAACCTGCGGCTAGTGCCAGCTGTGTGTCAATCCCCAGACTGTACTGTCTGTCACAGCAGCCCGTCCTGGCCTCATGGCCATCTAAGTGGTCAGCTAGTCAGGAGAGTGTTGCCAGGAAGGGGGCACAGAGAGGTTTGCTGGTGGTGGTACCCCAGAGGGCCTGCTCCCAGAGTATCTAGTGGCTGTTGTGCTGTGCCCTGGGGTCTCACCCATGCTCTGTTCACTCATCAGGAGTTCCCATGGTCTGTTTTAGAGTGTGCAGATCACTGTGGGAAATTTCCTGCTTTTCCTTTCACCTTTGCCATGTGAGACAAGTTCACCAAGTCATCAAAGTTCTGTAAACACAGTTCTAAAGCCCATATACCAGCTTAGTCACATTTCAAAAAATTGGCAATTCCACCAGTTCTTTCTCACTTCACTTGCTGCTTTTAGAATGTCAGTGGGTGGTGCTCTAGTAATTATGCTAAATATTTAAGCAACTAAAGCTGCAATTGCTAATGCAGCTCTGATGTTGCTGTGTTCTCTTGGTCTCGAAGGCCTTCCTCTTCCTCCTCACCCTGGAAGTGCCTGCCTTGGAAGCTGAGCTGCCTGAGTACATAGCTATGAGCAAAAGGTGTTGCCCATCTTACTCTTGTGAAAGCTCCTTTCCTCACAGCTGCAGTTTCTCAGAGACTCCCTAACTTCTCTTGGTCAGCTAGTCTGCTTCTGGGAGCAGCACAGGTCCTTATAGAGAGGGTGTAGATTGTTTCTCTTGCCTCTGCTGGGCTGTGGGATGAGACGACGTCCCAGGCCAGACAGAATGGCTGCATCTCATCCGCATCTGGCATGGGTAAGGAAGCCCTGCTAACAGCCCCACACTTTACTCCCCTTCTTGTTCTAGATCACTGGGGAACCATTAATCCGTAGATCAGATGACAACGAGAAGGCCTTGAAGACCCGTCTGGAGGCCTACCACACCCAGACCACCCCACTGGTGGAGTACTACAGGAAACGAGGGATCCACTGTGCCATTGATGCATGCCAGACCCCTGATGTCGTGTTTGCCAGCATCTTAGCAGCCTTCTCCAAAGCCACATGTAAAGACTTGGTTATGTTCATCTAATGCTGGGTTCAAAGAGAAATTCTTTCTTCTTCCTATCCCTGTTAAAGAAGCGGGTGGGCATGACGAGGCAGGAGGCAGGAGGCACTTCCTTCCTCAGGCAGCAAGGATATCTTCTGGTGTATTGATTAAAGCACTTGCTTGTATCTTTTGTGGGTATGGAGCTCTCATCTGTGTGTGTCTGTCTGTGTGTGTGTGTGTGTGTGTGTGTGTGTGTGTGTGTGTGTGGTGTAAATATATGTCCATTCCTACTTTCTGTTTTGGGCTATGTTGTTTTACCAGCTTTGTGCTTTTTTTTACTTAATTAGCACTCAAGATATTAGGTATCAAGCAAGGTGTACTTTAGTAGGCTCCCCTCCATCTCCTTTAGTTATACTCTGGATTTAATTTTTTTTGACCAACATATACATTTTCAATATCTGCCAGGCACCCCAGTTACAAAGACCCCAGCAGCTGATGACAAGTGACAAGCTCCCTGACTTCTCTGGACCAGCTAGTCTGATCTGAGGACAGCACAGTTCTTTCTTAGAGAGGGTCTAACTTGTCTCTCTTGCCTCTGATGGGCTTACTGGAACCAAGCAGTGCCACAATTCCTGATGCACACTGTCGACAGGGAATTCCACTTGTTTTCAGTCAACAGTAAAAATTCACATGAGTCAGTGGGTGCACAGGGATCATTCATTTTTCCCCTTAAGTGGAAGTAAAAAGACACATTGAGGATCCCAAAAATTACTAGGAGAGGACATCCACGTAGAAAGAGCGAGCACAGTTGGAATATTTGTGGTCAGCATCGCAATGCTGTAAAGTGTAGACCACTTGGGATTTCAGTTTATACCCTAAATTATTGTCAAAGAATTGAGCCAGGTGAGAAATCATTTGGGATTCAGATGTCTTTGAACATTGGGCCTGGGCATCTAAGAGCAGCCAAATCCATTCCCCCAAAGACAGACCAAGTTAAGTTGGTTCGTTTTTGTTTCCAAGTATGAATCAAATAGTAATTTGAGGTGATCTCATCTTGGGTTCATTTTGATCAGAAATTTATTCAAACCCAGAATGTAAAACCCTTATCATATGTGTAAATAAATCCAAATCATCTCCCTCCCCAATCCACCCGTTCACCCCTTATTTCATGATGGGAGTATCTACAGACTCCTCAAGAAAAGATTGCTGAGGCTGGAGAGATGGCTTAGCTCTGACTGCTCTTGCAGTAGACCTAGTTTCGATTCCCAGCTCCCACATGGTGGCATGAACCATCCTTAACTCCAGTTCCAGGACAGTCTGACACCCTCTTCTGGCCTCCATTCCATCATATTGCACGGCCTGAGTGCACTCACATACATGCAGACAATACACTCATACACATAAAATAAAAATTATAT
>NW_008334092.1:521737-554781 GCF_000622305.1 Nannospalax galili | reverse complement strand
GCAGCAAAGCATAGGGGTCTTCCTGTAGCCCTAACTGGTCTGGAACTCGCTATGTAGACCAGGCTGGCCTCAAATCCACAAAGATCCGCTTGCTTGCCTCTACCTCCCAAGTGCTGGGACTAAAGGCGTGCGCCACCACACCTGGCCCATAAAATATATTTATTTATTTATTTAATATTTTATTTATAATATTTTTATTTTATGTGTATGTATGTATTGCCTGCATGTAGGTAGGTGCACCCATGTTGTGCAATGCCCGCAGAGGACAGAAGAGGCTCTCGAATCCCCTGGAACTGGAGTTACAGACAGTTGTTATATGCCATGTGGGTGCTGGGATTCTAACCTGTGTCTTCTGCAAGAACAGCCAGTATTCTTAACTGCTGAGCTATCTCTCCAACCCCCATAAAATATATTTTTTAAGAAAAGGAAAGATTGCCCGGTATGGTGGCGCACACCTTCAATCCCAGCACTTGGGAGGCAGAGGCAGGCGGATCTTTGTGAGTTCAAGGCCAGCCTGGTCTACATAGTGAGTTCCAGGACAGCTAGGGCTACAGGGAGACCCTGTCTCAAAAAGACAAAAAAAGGAAAGATTGCCACAAAACAAGATCACCTATGACAGTAAGAAGCTTTTATCTGTAATCTTAGCTCTCACTGTTCAGCATTTCTTATGGTCCTTGCTGTGTTTTGGTCTCTGGTTGATTTGTGACAAACAGAAAAATTAATAAGCTGCTGTGAAGAGACCTCAAAACCTGCAGCCTCTGGAAAAGCCATTAGAAAGTCAGTGACATGGCCAGTACATAATGCTGCCTGCCTCAGCATAGCCTCCCACTGACTAAAGTGCCTGGTCTCCATCTGGCGAGCTCTCCTGCTGTCTGTGAGACTGCCGGCGAGGGCTTGTCCTCTGTCCATGGGGAAACGGCGTGGGTATGTGGCCTTCTTGCTTCTCTTTTTGCTTCCAAGTGAGTGTCTGCTGCCTCTGCCCTGCCTTGTTTCCTGGGCTTTAAACTAATTCTGCATACTCTTACCAGAAGCCTAGACGGGCTTTGTGTATTTCTGGAAAGCACATGACTGCTGGGAATGGGCAAGGAAGAAGAGTGAAAGCAAAACTATCAGCTGTGCCTGCAGAAATGTGGCCTACTGGGTGAGAGTGGCCTCATGCACCTTAGAATTGACTTCCCCTTGATTGAGGAGAGTTGCAGGTGCTTGGCCTCAAAGTATAGGCTTCTGAGTGTTGCTAATTGAATATAAGTGATCTTTGCTCAAACATTCACCCTCTGTCCACATGTATGTATTGTATAATCATATGTGCACATATACCAAGTGCATGTGACATTCAGGCTGTGGGTGTGAACTGAAAGATCACAGGAGATCCAAATGCCCTTCAGAGGTGGTTGGGTTGTATTTTTGCTTCATTTAATTGCAGAGTTGTGACCACAGCAGGAATGAGAGCTTTTACTTGGCAGAGAAATGTCCAGTGCTTAGTGCATCTGGTTGCATGCCAGTCTTCCAGGTATTTACTTGGTTTTTAAAAACCCATTTTGTTCTTTCTTGTTTCCTCTCTATTTCAGCCTAGTAACAGAAGGCCAGGAGAGACTGCACCACTGCTCATCTCCCCGCGGCGTGATCCCTGCTCTTAGGTGCTGGGCAGAAAGGACGGGTGGTCAGGGGAAGGAAGGATGGAGAGGGAGGGTGGGGGGGCTCGAGGAATATTTGGAAAAACAGCAGTGTTGTAGTGAGTGAGATTTTTATATACATACATAGATGGGAGTTTTAAAATTTAAGCAAGGGAGATTAATTTTTTTAAAACCTGTGATAAGAGGGCATGGATACAAATAGGGAGGGAGATGCAGTATTATTTCTAAGCAATTGGGTTTTCATTTACTCTGAATTGGTGACAATATGTTTAAAGCCAGGGCTCTAAGAGACCTCAGTTGTTATCTAAGAACCTTGTAGGTTACCAGGCCAAGAATGCAGGAAATCAAACTATGATCCTGTGTACTCTGTAGCCTGGAAGAGGGAGCGTTTGACTGCTGACAGCGGTTCCCCTCACTATAAGGTAAAAAAAATTGTCTCCACATAGGAAAGAGACAGGAGTATATTTATATGGGTGGTGGCTTAGCAAATCAAGTTTACTAGAGTTGTTTGGAGCAAGGGGAGAGAGAGGTCCACTCCCTCCCTGTGATTTGCCACTGATTTACTAGTCGCCTGCTCTGATGGCAAAGCCTCAGCAGCCACCCAGCACATACCACAGTTCTGCAACTTTGCCTTCTTCATCCATCCTGTGTGAAGGGACCCTTTGAAAATAAATGAACAAGGGTTAAGGGTGCTCAATGGCACATGCTTGCCTAGGATTGCAGGGCCCTGGGTTCAATGCCCAGCAGTGGTGGGGAGGAGTAAAATATCTTAAGTGATATCATCCAAAGATTGTCCTTTCCATCCTCAAATCCTGTGACTGGGATCACTCGACAGCACTGTGATATATTTTTTTTCAATGATGTGCCTTTCTTAACTGACCAAATGCTGCCTTGTTTAGCCCCTAAGTCAATAAAATAAGCCAAAAAATTTGTATCCCTGTTGTGGCAGCTTTGTGTATTTTTGTGTGGGATTGGTTTTTTTGTTTTGGGGGGTTTTGGGGGGGTGTTGTTTTGTTTTTAGTGATTCTGGACTAGGAAAAAAAAATTCTGGACCTGTCTTAAAAGCCCTTTTTCATGGCTGTGAGTACCGTGCCATGAGGTATAAGTGTGCGCTCTAAGGTGAGCCTGCACTCCTGCATCCCTCAGCTCTGTGCAGCTTTTCTGGAGCCCAGAGACAAGGCAGCTTCATCCAGTAGAGGATGATGCCACTTGGATCTGGAGCTGAGGACAATCCCCAGTGGTTAGCTACTCTGTTCCTATCGCCTCATCTGAAAAAAGCCTGTGATGCCATCTTCTAGGACTTACTGGCATTCACTGAAGTTTATAAGAAGAAGCTCCTGGCTTGGTGCCCACCACATAGCAGACACTGGGTAAACGTTAGGTTGGAACATATACAGACAAATATCTGCTTCCTACTAGGCTGGCTAATTAGGAATAGACAGTTGTCCACAGCCCTGGCAAGCCTGTGCTTCTAACCCTAAGCCAGGTCTCTGGCTAACTCTAGCTGCTGCTTTGGACACCTCTGCTTGATCCTTTGTCCTATTTGAAATTCCTCTTCTCAGCCAAACTGAGTATAAATCATTGGTCCGTACTGCAGCCCATGCTTCTGGAAAGCTGCCTTTGGCAGTGACATTTCTGAGAAATTGCTGCTGTTCCCAAACCAGAATGACCAGGGCTGGAAACCCTGAAATCCTGCTCGCCGGACCAGCCCCTCCCATCAGCTCCTCCATGTCCCACCTCTGTGGAGTTGCTTTGAGGTGTCGGCATGACCGATTTGCTCCAATCTTTGCATTATTTGTGGCTGTTTAGATGTCTGAAGTTTTTCTTTTCTTGATTGTCATATATATGGAAGAAATGTCTATCAGACCACATTATGGCCGCAAAGAATAAACCGAGGAAAGACTAAGCTGTTAATTATTTGCTGCTTCGGGCCTTACAAATCAAGAATGGATGGAGTAAGAGTCAGTACCACTCTAGGGGGCTGACATGCCCCGTACTATGCAAAGGCCTCATGCCCTTGACTCATGTCACCTCACTAAGCACCTGCACAGTGGAAACTGGCTCCCTGTTTTACAGGTGAGGAATTCAAGGAAGTACCATTCTTCAGGTCACACAAGAGAGGCAGAGTTGGAACTCACACATACTGTCTCCAACACAGGCTTGCCCCCTTGACCTTGTTGAAATGATTCAGTGACTTGTGCAGCTGTGTAGGCAAGAAAGGTTCTTGAGGAAGAGCTCTTGTTCATGGACACTCACTGCCAGGCTGATTTTGACAAAGTCACTGCCAGTTCTGAGGGCCCAGGGTGTGTGTCTTAGGAGATGCTGCCAACAGCACAGCAGGACCCGGAGCAGTGTTGCTCCTGTCAAAAGAGGTCTGACAGTTTTTCCTCAGAAAATGAGTCAGTGAGTCAGAAGACATCTGACAGCAACTGCATGGTGAGACATTGGGCATCGTGTCTCCCATGCATAAAATGGAATGAGCCCTACCCTCAGTGTGCTCAGTTCTGTGATGAGCAGGATACTTCTGTGGGTCAGGATGGCCAGCAAGTGCTCAGTAAATGCTAAAGAAATTCAGAAAGAAAATGCAGACACTGCTGAAAATGTCTTCCTGAGCATCCGGAACCAAGCTGAGGATTTTTCACCTTATGATCCCCTAGGTACCCTGGAGCTCTAAGATTGTATGCAGAACTCTGTTTTCTCATCCTGGTATCTTAATGCATGTGGAATGCTTACTCTGTGGGAGGTTCTGCAAAGGTAAGTGCTACTACTGTCTCCATGTTACCTTTGGGCACTAGAGGCTCATGCATCTAGGAATGGCAAGAGCAGAGCCTGCGCTCCAGGCTGTGGCTGCATACCTGACCTTACACCACTGTACCAGGGCCTTGACACTTTGCAGTGAAGAGGCAGAAGGTTCTAAGAGACGTTCCTGGTTCCGAAACAGGTACCGGCTGTGAATGAGAAGAGGAACGCATGTGAGTGTTCACATCAGAGAAAGGCTTGACAGCCATGCCACCATAGAAGGGACTTCTGCTCTCCCACTCTGACCTGAAGCTTCAGTGTGCTGGCTTTGCACAAGTCCTTGAACCTGTATTCCAGCCAGGCCAGAGAGAAAAGAGAAGTTAGTTTTGCTACCTCTGGTTTTGGAGAGGGTAGCAGGAGAAGAGTATGTGTCCTGGCTCTCTCAGACTGCAGCTCTGCGTGGCAGACTACATTGCATTACTCATAAATCCAGAGGGAGCGTTCAGCTGCTGACATCTCAAAAGTCTGTAGCCGTTGGCCATCGTCCAGGGCAGTGTGCTGAGCTTCCCTCACTGAGGGCCTCTTCTAGTTACCACTCCTGCTGAAGGTGCCTCAGCAGAGAGCAGGTGGGGATGGATAAAGTATCAGAGGGCAGGGCCAGACTTAACTCCCATGCTGATAGCCCTCTGGCCTATAAGCAAATAGAATTGTGCTTCTTTGTTAAAGTTGCTCAGCAACAAAAAATTCCATTGGAGAGGCACTAAGAACACATACTGCCCTTCCAGAAGACCTGAGTTTGGTTCCCAGCACTCAAATCAGGTGGCTCCTGAAACCTGTAATTCCAGAATCAGAGGACTCTGATGCTTCTGGCCTCTGTGGGCACTTGCACTCACCACGTGCACACACACAATTAAAAAAATTTTTTTTGGTCTTTTTGAGACGGGGTCTCCCTGTAGCACCCAGCTGGCCTGAAGCTCGCTATGTAGGCCAAGCTGGCCTTGAACTCAGAGATCTGCCTGCCTCTACCTCCTGAGTGCTGAGATTAAAGGCATATACCACCATGTCTGGCATAAATTTTTTAAAATTTCCTTAGATCAGAGCATCTTAAACTTTTTTGTTGTTTACAAACAACTCCTTTTCACCTGATAAATTTTTAGTGACCCTCAAGTAACAGGTATATAGAATTGGTATACAGATGAAAAACAGCCTGTTATGGTGGCACATGCCTTGGACCCCTGCACTTGGGAGATGGAGGAAGATCAGGAATTCAAGGTCATCCTTGGCTACATAACAAGTTTGAAGCCAGCTTGGGCTACATGAGACTGCCTTAAAAAAGCAAACCAAAAGGTAAAAATTAAAAACATTTGGGGCTGGAGAAAAGGCTCAGCATTTAAGAGCACTACACTGGCTGCTCTTGCAGAGGACCAGGGTTCCATTCCCAGCACCCACACGGTGGCTGACAGCTGTCTAACTCTGGTTCCAGGGGAGCTTGACACCCTTTTCTGACCTGAAGGCATTGCACAACACGGGTGCACTTGCATGTATGCAGGACTCATACATACACATAAAATAATAAATAGTTTGGCTGGGCATGGTGGTGCAGGCCTTTAATCCCAGCACTTGGGAGGCAGAGGTAGGCTGATCTTTGTGAGTTTGAGGCCAGCCTGGTCTACATAGTGAGTTCCAGGACAGCTGGGGCTACAAGGAGACCCTGTCTCAAAAAGACAAAATATATATATATATTTTTAAACATTTACTGATAATAAATCATAAACAGCTCAGTTGATAACTTGCTGTAAAAGTACGAGGACCCAGGGGCTGGAGAGATGGCTCAGCAATTAAGAGCACTAAATGCCTGTGAGTTCAAGGCCAGCCTGGTCTACATAGAGAGACCCTGTCTCAAGAAGACAAAAAAAAAAAAAAAAAAAAAAAAAACCCACTGATTGCTCTTGCAGAGGAACCAGGTTTGATTCCCAGCACCCACATGGCAGCTAACAACCATCCATAATTCCAGTTCCAGTGGAATCCAGTGCCCTCTTCTGATTCCCTGGGTATTGCATGACATAGGTGCACTTGCATGCAGGCAATACCTTCATACACATAAAATATAATATTTAAAACCTGAGTTCAATCCCTAGGTCCCACATAAAAAGTTGAGCTCAGTGATACACCCTTTAAATCCCATCACTGTGGAGGTGGAGACAGGTGGACCCCTGGGGGGAGCCCCAGGTCTCAGTAAGACACGTCTGAGAAAACTTGGTGATTGGCTCCTGGAAACACCCGAGATTGAGCTCTGACCTCCACACTTCTGCATATGCCTGCACACACAAGAGCCACAGACAGACACAAGCAAGTTTGAATACGTGAAATGGAAGTGCTTGTTTTTACTTAAAAAACTTGGTGTGGCTGGAGAGATGGCTCAGCGGTTAAGAACACTGTTCTTTCAGAAGACCCAGGTTCAAATCCCAGCGCCCACATGGCAGCTAACAACTGTCCATAACTCCAGGTCCAGGGGATCTGCAGCCTCTTCTGTCCTCCGCGGCCATTACACGACACGGGTGCACTTAACCTACATGCAGGCAATACACGCATACACATAAAAATAAGTAAAATATTTTTTAAAAATCTTGGCTGAAGCCGGGCATGGTGGCGCACACCTTTAATCCCAGCACTCGGGAGGCAGAGGCAGGCAGAGCTCTGTGAGTTCAAGGCCAGCCTGGTCTACATAGTGAGTTCAGGTCAGCTGGGACTACAGGGAGACCCTGTCTCAAAAAGACACACAAAAAAAATCTTGGCTGAATATTTGATAATGTAGGATTTACAGCATCTTCAACATTTTTCAGAATTAATCATTATGTTTTATAGTTGTCAAAACTAAGAGCACTTTGCATATGTATGTTTATTGCCATTTCAAAATGACTGGAAATTCTTACCTAATCCCAAGCCAAATTTCATTTATTGACTGTATAAGAAACTTAAGTCACCAAGTCAAATGGCAACTTTTTGGGTTGGGGATGGTTTAAGATAGGGACTTACTATGTAGCCCAGTTGGCCTTGAACTCACTATGTACACCAGACTGGCCTGCCTTGAACTCAGAGAACTACCTGCTTCTACCTCCTGAGTGCTTAGGATTAAAGGTGTATGCCACCACACCTGGCAATTTTTTTCTTTTTTTTTATTTTTAAAGATTTATTTTTATTCATGTGTATGTGTGACATGTAAGTGTATGTCACCTGTGTGCAGATACCTTCAGAGCTGGTGTTACAGGAGGTTGTTAGCCACCTGACATCGGTGCTGGGAATTAAACTCTGGTCCTCTTGAAGAGCGGCAATGTTCTTAACTGCTGAAACATCTTTCCAACCCCAGTACAATTTTTCCTTTTGAAAAAATATTATGTATGGGTGTTTTACATGTATGTAAATGTGTCATGAACATGCTTGGTGCCTAGGAAGGCCAGAAGATCCCCTGGAACTGAAGTTATAGGCAGTTAATGAGCTTACCATGTGGATGCTGGAAACAGAACCCAGGTCTTCTGAAAGAGTCACTAGTGCTCATAACTGCTGAACCATCTTTCCAGCCCCATCAAATGACAGTTTTTTTCAATCAAACATTCTAACACAGGGCCAGTGAGATGGCCCAGCAGATAGAGTCTAGTCACTTGCCTGCATGCCTCATGACCCTAGATCAATCCCTGGATCCCATGGGGTGGCAGAAGAGAACTAACTCCAAGACTTATCCTGACCTCCTCCTGCTCTCACAAAATGAATAATGGTAATTTATTTAAAACATTATAGCTGGGTGTGGTGGCCCTTGCCTTTAATTCCAGCACTCGGGAGGCAGAGGTAGATCTCTGAGATCCAGGCCAGCCTGGTGTACTAGGAAGTTGCAGGCCAGCTGGGGCTGCAGGGAGACCCTGTCTCAAAAAGACAAAAAAAAAAAAACAAAAACCTAATACAGGCCAGGCGAAGTGACACACACCTTTAGTCTCAGCGCTCAGAAAGCAGACTTTTGTGACTTCAAGACCAGCCTGGTCTACGTAGTGAGTTCCAGACTCCTGGCCAGCCAGAGCCACACAATACTCTTTCTCAAATAATTTGATACTTAACATTCTGTAGGAAAATATATATATATATATATAATCCGTTTTCTATAATTAAACCACTATATTTCCATAAGAACAGAAAACTTTGTACATTGAAACACTGCAGTTTATATTAAATATCCTCTCAAATCAGCTAGAATTTCAGGTAGTGTCCATTGGCGTCATGTGTCACGACTGCGTGGTAAGTACTCACCTGTGCTCAAAAGCATGAAGTGCAATGCAGCCAGATGAGCTATGCCAGAAACACAGCAGATTCATTGTGCATTTGATTTTGGATTAATTTTGGTCATTGTGTATTCAGAAACCTTTTATTGTTGCCGTATTTTTCGTGACCCCACATTTAGTTATGCAGGGTCATGATCCACAGTTTCAGAGGCTGTGCTTTAGATAAAGACTTGTAGGGTAAGTACCTCTGAGCTTAGAGCTAGGAGGTATTTATGCTCCCTGGTTAGCTGGTTTGCATTCTTGTAAGAGGTGCCTTATTACTGAGTGTGCTACACTTCCCTCTGCTAGGGTTGGGGTTGGTTTGTTTGTTTTGTTTTTTAGTGTGGAGTGAGTGAGAGTGTGTGTGTGTGTGTGTGTGTGTGTGTGTGTGTGTGTGTTGTAAGCTGCCTTAAGTCCACTCTTCTTCTCTAAGAAGAGCATAAAGGAAAGGCTAACGGTAGCAGGTCAGAGGCTTCATGGGAGGATGGGGCATTCCAGCAGAGGGCACAGCTCCAGGGAAAGTACAAGTACGGGACCCTGTACTCGGGATGCCCTGACCTCGTGTGTCAACACCTAGCACTTTTGGGAAATTTGCATCTGATTGGAAATACTGTTTTTCAAAGAAAATACAAGGACAAAACCAGGAAAGCTGTTCAGCTTATGAATAACTCAGGAGCCCAGAGGAGCAGAAGAGAAGGGTCTGTACAGTCAGTGGTTCTTTAGGCTCTGCCCAAGTGCCGGTCCTCCCCGCATTCCAGTCTGGGCTCTGACCAAGTATCCAGCATCTTTTGCTAAGGGACTGAAGAAGGGGGCATCCTTCAATTCTGACAGCAGTGTTTCATTCATGTGCTCACTCTGCCTTGGGGAAGATAGTCTCTAGTCTCAGCAAATTCCCTGTAAAGTGAGGGTCATAGTGCCCACAAAGAAAGGCAGCAGAATTCACATAAGTTGATAAGTAGCAGCTGCCCAATAAGTGATCATTTCTATCATCCCATGTCCATTTACCAAGGGAAAGGACCTCACCAAGGCCAGCAGACATTTCAGAAACACTTTTTGCCATTCCTACTCCCCACTACCTTCACCCCTTTTAGAAAACTACCAGATCAGTCAGTACCCCAGGGAACAGGACCTGATATGGCAGACAGCCAGACCCACGGCTCGGAGAAATAGTCGTTCCTTAGTCAATACTAAGACCATTGGACTGGCTGTCCTGCTTACATTTTGCAGACCCACTGCAATGACTACTTGCAGGAACTGCCCTTCCTGATGTCCAACGTGCTGAGACATGACACCAGGGAGGGCTGCGCTGGGCAGGAAGAGTCTCTTGTTGGAATTGACTAGTTCCTGACTCAGTTTTTGAAAAACTGCCCTGTATAAAGGGAGGAGAGGCAAGACCAAATTAGGGTGTACCAGGCATTTTAACAGTGGCCCAGTAAACCAACCTTAGCCGGAGGCTTCCGAGGAGGAGTCTAGTCTATTCCTGTATTCTAAGGAAATGAGTATGTGCCAAAAGCAGTTCATATAATAGGATGAGAATTGGAAACACCCTAACTTTCCAGCAGCAGGGGAGCCTGGCTGATTCATTTATTGGACAGAATGGTATACAATGATGAAGTGATCATTTCAAGGCAAAAATTACATGGTAAACTATTGGGCGAGTAAACAAAGGTTATAAAACAATACAGAACTGGATTTCTTTATTTAAAACAGGCTTTCATGTAGCCCAAGCTGGCCTTGAACTTGATGTAGTTCAAAATGACCTTGAATTCCCAATCCTCCTGGCTCCATCTTTCAAGTGCTGGCATTATAGGCCTGTCCCACCACAACCATCATGGGATTACGTTTAAAAGTGAACTTTGAGCTGGGCTGGTGGCTCATGTCTTTAATCCCAGCTCAGGGCTGTCTCAAAAACAAGTCTGGCATGGTGGCATGTGCTTATAATCGGGGGGGGGGGGGGGGAGAGGCAGGTAGATCTCTGTGAGAACGAGGCCAGTCTGGTCTATTTAGTGAGCTCCTGGCTAGCTGGGGCTGCAGGGAGACCCTGCCTCAAAAAAAAAAGTGAACTCTTTGGACTATCTCTTAAATTTACAGAAAAGCCCCAGAGATAGTTCAGAGTTTCTATTTACATTTCATCTGTTATCTACAATTTCTCCTTAAGCACTTAAGCATTTGTCACAACTAAGAGAACACTGGTACATTACTAGACTGATCACATCAGATTTTTAATAGTTTTTCCTATATTGACCTTTTTTCTGTTATGAGATCCACCCCTTTATATCACATTACATTTAATTTTTCGGGGGGTGTTTAAAAAGTTTATTATTGTGTGTATGTGTGAGTACAGGTGCAGTCATGTCACGATGACTTTGAGGAGTAGGTTCCCACCTTCTGCTGTAGGTTCTGGAAGTCAAACTCAGATGCCAGGCTTGTGTGGCAAGAGTGTTTTACCTACTGAACCATTCCACCAGCCCAACATTTTTGGGTTTTTATTTATTTTTATTTTATGTGTATGAGTATGTTACCTGCATGTATGTAGGTGCACCAGATGTGTGCTATGCCTGTGGGGGCCAGGAGAGGGTATCAGATCCCCTAGAACTAGAATTACGTACAATTGTGTGGGTGCTGGGAACTGAAGCCCAGGTCCTCTGCAAGAGCAGCCAGTGCTCTTAACTGCTAAAACCATGTCTCTAGCCCAAGTTTTGGTTTTTAAAAAGTCTGTGTAGAAGGTTGGTGTATTAGTCACTTTTCTGTTGCTGTGATAGAAACACTGACCCAAGCAATTTATAGAAGGAAGAGTTTATTTGAGCTTACGGTTCCAGGGGAATTACAGTCTGTCATGGCAGGGAGGCATGGTGGCTGGAGGTGGCTGGAGCAGGAGCAGCAGAAGTGAAGCTCTCACATCATCACACAGGCACAGGAAGCCAGAGAGCAACTGGAGGTCCAGCAAGGCTTAAGAACGCTAAGCCCGCCCCAGTGATGTGCCTCTTCCAGGATCGCCACACCTTCTAAAACCTCAAAAAACAGTGTCACCATCTGGGGACAAAATGTCCAAATACTTGGAGCCTATGGGGGACATTTTCATTCAAACCACCACAGTTGGGGATGTCCAGTATGCATTAAACCTCAACACTGTATAGACTGGTGTATTATACACCTATAATTCAAGCACTAGGTGGATTCTGGAGGATCAAAAGTTCAAGACTAACCTGGGCTATATGAGAACCTGTCTCAAAAATAGTTTGGATTGAAAAGCGTCTGGAAGGGAGGAAGGAACTGAAGATATTAATTATGACCATAGCTGTGTAGTGGAACTAAAGGAGATGTTTATCTTAACAAATTTTAGTGTTTAGCATTTTTTTAATGTTCTAATTTTTCTACTTATATCACATAAGACAGCTAAAAAAAATCTTCAAATGAGTTGGTGCCTTCAGATTGGTTCTTGCAGGGCAAGCTGTGATTACTTGTTCATTTGTCCCTTTAGACAGCCTGTGTCCCCCAAGAGTGACCATATCTGGTTCACCCATGTCCACATTCCCCCCACTCACAATGCAGGTCCAGGGACCAGAGGAAGCACCTAGTCTTGGTGCTTTTTGAGCATAAGGAAACCCCAAGTTTCTGTTTCCTGTTTGTGGCCCAAGAAAAAGATGAGCATTTGCAGTCTCAGGGCTGACTCGTGTCTGTCACTGAATGGATCCCTGTGGCCAGGAGCATGTTGGCCAGGAGCATGTTGGCCAGGAGCATGTTGGCCAGGTCTATTGACCAGACCTTTAAATGGTTTCCCAAAGAAAAGTGGGAGGGGAGTAGAAGGTGGCTCAGTGGTTCAGAGCCCTTGCTGCTCTTCCACAGGACCTGAATTCAGTTCCCAGCATGCGCATCAGGGGGCTCACACAAGAAGTTAGGGTTCTGCCATCCAGAGGAGGGGAGTAGATGCTGAGCAGACCAAATGCAGCATCAGAGGCGGTTCCTGAGGTCGGTATTTTAATCTCTAATTCTTCCCACCCATATAAGTTCCCTGATGATGAACCCTAGCACTCAGTGCAGAGCTTGGCATGTAGCAGGGACCCAGTTATTATATAAGTGAATAAATACATATGTTGGCAATGAAACAATCATTTAACCAGATGGTGTTTCAATCAGGATGCTTTGAGTTGCAAATAACAGAAAACTTGCTTAACAATGAAGCCTATTTGTTGGTTTGTGTCTAGTTGAGCCTAGACTTGATTTGACCAGCATCCTCTCTCTGGGGCCTGACTGCTGTCTCCTGACTATCATTCTCAGGCCAGCTTTCATGGTAGCAGAACGTCTATAGAAGTTCCAGGCATGACATCTGCACGTCATACTATCTAAAACACAAATTCACTGAGCCCTGGATAAGGTCATATGTCCACCTTTGAGTCAGCCATTAAAGGCAAGGGTTGTTTGCTTAACCCAGAGCTTGCTTCTTGGATTCTGCTGGGAACTGAGAATTTGAGGAGGGGAAAGCAGTCTGGAGCCTGAGGAAGTGACCAGCAGGAATCTACCCCAATTGAAAACTCAGAGCTGTGCCAGGTGTGGTGGCACACACCTTTAACCTCAGCACTCAGGATTCAGAGGTAGGTGGATCTCTGTGAGTTCAAGACCAGCCTGGTCTACATAGCATCAGGCAATGCTGGGGCTACAGGGAGACCCTGTCAGAGCTGTGACAGGGGCTGCAAGATCAGGGGCCATGCTGAGAGCTATAGCAGTCACAGGGAGCTTCAGGGAGGAGAAGAGGCTGTACCAAACTCTGAGGAGGTAAAAGAAATGGGCAGTGGAGTGGGAGGAAGAATAGAAAGCAGGGAAGGGCATTTTCCCAAGAGGTGCCAAAAAGCACCCAGAACCCTCAGCAATATGTCAGTTGATGCTGTATCTGCAAGGTCAGTGTCACCATCATTCCTACTCTACAGGAGCAATCCAGGGGACACTTCAAGGCTGAAGTTGGGCATTGTGGCTCTGAAACCTGCATCTTGAACCAAAGTAAGGTGGTGGACCTTGGTTACCAAGACACACACACTTTAAGTGAGTGCCTCAACCGTAGAAGTAGTAGAAGTGTGTATTAAACCATTTAGTTCTCCCACCACCCTGTGAGACAAGCATTGCTACCTCCCCATCTCAAAGCCAATGAAGGTTTACAGAAGTAACTTGCATAGCTGGTAAAGCAGTGGAGCCTGGCTTTTCTCCCTGGCTGGCCCCCATCCAGCCTGCTCTTCTGCCTACTGTGCTATGTGAACTATCATCATCATCACAGCTAAGCACATGTTCCATCCTGGCTCTGCTCTATGCACTTGAGACTGTTGACTTGGGCTTAATCAGGTTCTAATCAAGTTATTCAGAGGAACTCTGCCTGGGAGACCAACCCCAGAGCCCATGGTCTGGAAATACTGCTTGGGGTCTTGCGTCTGAGCTGCCCAGTGGGGAAGTGCCCTGGCTGCCTCCCAAATTGCTGACAGCACAACCTTTAGCAGGGGCAGGCAAAACCCCATGTTGCTATTGTCTGAGCACCCAGCCTGAGGGACTGAGCTAGCATGGACTGAGCAGCTGCAGGGCCTGGGCCCCTGGGGCCCTGGCTTAAAGCCCGGACACTGTTCTCTCAGCTGTCACAGCCAGAGCCAGGGATCAAGCATCAGGGCCCCTGGGTCCCAGGCTTGGCTTGGTGACCCAGGTACTATGAGATCTTGGGTCATTTGCTTATCCTTCCATGGCTTTGGTTTCCTAGAGGATAAGTAAAACTTCCCTTATCTTTGACCTTCTTCCCGAATATCGCCTCTGTCCAGCTAGATGTGTAAGGCTCCACAGAGTAGTCGCCCCTGCCCAAAAAAACCCAGACTCCAGTTTGTTTAGAATCTCCTGGTGCCAGGCCCTGCTGGGCACCAGGGCGCAAAAGGAAGCTGAGCTGATCCCTGCCTTCAGGCAGCTCTCAGTTGTAGATGAGGGGAACAGAGAAGGATGTGCTAGGCTGCAGGACTCAAGGAGGGAGCAACTGACTCCCTTCAGCAGCCTGGAAAGGCGCCCACGCTGAAGAACTGGGGCTGAATGCATGTTCACATTCTCCAGATAGAGAACGGATGTGCATTCTTGTTGAGGGAACAGCCTTTGCAAAGGCCTGAGGACAGAAAAGACCAAGTCTAGAGGAAAGGGTGAGCCCCAAGTGGCAGATGACAAGGCAGATGGCAAGAAAAGTGTGTGTGGTTGTATGAGGAAACAGCCCAAGGGACAGGTGGACAGCAATGGGATGAGCTGAACACTGAGTCCTGAGTCACAGCTGAGACCTCCAAGGCTAGAAAGGGTGCTCCAGAGGGTCAGCTCTTCTCAGAGCAGCCCCTCGCCCTAACACCACACACTTGCAGTCTCCCTCGCCCTAACACCGCACACTTGCAGTCTCCCTCATCCTAACACCTCAGACTTGTGGTCAGATCTGTCTTCTGGGCTTCTCCAAAAGCTCAGCACGTAGGCAAGGTGCAAAGAGTCCATCAGGGTGGTTCAAAAACAGCCTTGTGTTGGCCTCTGGAGACCAAGCAGTCCTGATTCCTGCCGGAAGCCCCATCTGGCTGGGGCAGAGACTAACAGGTGATTATTCCAGTTAAGTCTTTACAATTATTTTGGATTTTAGAAAAATAGAGGGAGCTAGAGAACTTTATTACAGGGAGCCAACCTCCTGGGGGCAGATGCTGCAATTCAAGGGTGTCCAGCTTACTAAGGCAGCAGGGGAGGTGTTTTCAAGGGCGAGATGACCTGTCCCTGTCTGGTCCAGCCTTCAAAGGGAGCCTGAGGTCAACACTCTGGTCTCTACTGCTTCAGGACTGCTGTTTCACAGACCCTCTCCCACTGCTATTCTCCCATTATTCAAATGCCAACAGCAAAGAATTTTTCCCCTTTCATCTTGTTGCATCCTCAGTGAGGGACAGTCCACTCTCTACCCACAGGCCCACTGAAACCTAGAGTGTATTTGTTTGTGTACACAGACTCAAGATAAGAACCCACTTTTGTACACCTGACAACCTGCTGAGATCATGGAAGGAAAGCTCCATTCTTCCCAGTTTTGCCTTGGCCCAGGTCACACCTGGGATGGCAGACACCCAGGGGCTTTCCTGAGGGGAGTGGAGGGGAATTCTAGAGAGATATGAAAGCAAGCTCCAGGATACTTTTGGGGACCATCCTGTTGTGAGCCTGAGAGTGCCCAGAGATCCCAAGCAGCTGTCTTCCCAGGACTGTAGTCCAGGGCAGACACTGAAAGACATGTGTCCAGGGAGGTAGGATGAACTTTTATCCTGCCCCTGCTTCCTTCAAGTGGCTGAGTTTGAGATTGTATATCTAAAAGTGCTTCCTGAGGGTTGGAGAGATGGCTTAGTGGTTAAGAACACTGACTGCTCTTGCAGAGGATGGGGTGATGGGGGGGTTCTAATCCCAGCACCCACAAGGCAGCTAACTGTCCATAACTCCAGTTCCAAGGGATCTGATGCCCTCTTCTGTCCACCACAGGCACTGCATGACACGGGTGTGGTGCACATATACACATGCAAGCATAACACTCATCCACATAAAATAAAAATAAGTCCAAAAACAACAATAACAAAAATAAAAGTGCTTCATGAGCTGAAAAATGTTGACCCACCAGCCTAAGGAAGGAGGACCACCCCTCAGCTGTTGTGCACAAGCATAGGTGATTTGGAGCAGAACTCCGAGGAGCTAAGTCTTGGGGGAGGCAGATACAGTCTTACAAGCTCAATGTAGTATGAATAATGTAAGAGCCAACAGGTGTGCCAGGCATTTTAAAGAGAGATAGCTCCTTGGGGAATCAGGGAAGGCTCTGGGAAGAGCATGCGCTCCAGAATGACCGAGGGGTGTACCAGGGAGACAGAAGATAGCAGGTGCATTTCAAAGGGAACTTTGTTTTTGAACAAGTGTATACCACTGCACTCAGCTTTAAGGTTTTTTATTACGTTTATTTCGCTGGGGAGAGGCAGGCATGTGCCACAGAGTAAGTGCAGAGGCAGAGGGCAGCTTGTAGGAGTTGGTTCTCTTTCCATTATGTGAACCCCTGGGATTGAATTCTAATCAGATTTGGTACCAAGAACCTTTACTTCCTGAGCCATCTCTCCAGCCCAGGAACAGTTTGTGCAGAGGCCTAGAGGGCTGGGACCGGAATAGTGGCCAGCTAGAACCACAGGCTGAATGTATGTTCCATTTTCCATCTGCAGTGATTCCATCGTGACCATCCAGTCACAATGGGGAAACAAGTCTTGGCAAAGCTGGTCAGGGTAGAGCACAGGAGAGCATGAAATGCTTGCAAAAAAGATTTGGGGAGACCAGGTGTGGTAGCCCATGCCTTTGATCCAAGCACTAGGGAGACCCTGTCTCAAAAAGACAAAAAAAAGGGGGGGGGGGCTGGAGAGATGGTTCAGCGGTTAAGAACTGGTTGTTCTTGCAGAAGACCCGTGTTCGAATCCCAGCACCCACATGGCAGCTAACAACTGTAAGTCCAGTTCCAGGGGATCCGACAGCCTCTTCTGACCTTCTCGGGCATTGCACGACGGGTATACTTACCTACATGCAGGTAATACACACATATACATAAAATAAAAATAAAATTTAAAAAACAAACTTTTTAATATTGTAAATTCTTCTGTAAATACTGGTTGTTGTTTTGTTTTGTGTGTTTCTTTGAGACAGGATCTCACTATGTAGTCCTGGCTGGCCTGGAACTCAATATGCAGAGCAGGCTGACCTTGAATTCATAGAGATCTGCCTACCTCTGCCTCCTCAGTGCTGGGATTAAAGACATGGGCCACCATACCCCACTGAATTATTTCCATTTTTAACAGACTCAAAATAGAGGCTGAGGATGTAGCTCAGTGGTAGAGCACTTGCCTAGCGCGCACAAGGTACTGATTCAGTCCCCATCATCACCAAAAAACAAACGAAAAACAGAAGCTGAGAGTGAACAAGCAAATTGCTGAAGGTCTCTACATTAGTCAGGGAGACAGAACCAGTAGCTTCTGCCTATAATCAGAGGATTATGGAGACCAGCAAATCGGATCTGCAAGGTGAGTCAGCAAGCTGGGAAGACCCAGGACAGCCAACGGTTTAGCTGCAGTTCAAGTCTGAAGTTTTCTGGGCACTCCATGTCCCAATCAAGGTGACACATTGAAATTGTAAGTGGACTGAAATAAACTCTCATAGCCTCACCTCTACAAAGCAGCAGAGCTGGAGTTCAAACTCAGATCCGTTTGAGTCCAGAGCTCTTTGGCGCTCCAGCATTGGGCAAAGATCCAGGGCTCTCCCTTCTCAGCCTGGACTCCAGGACCGAGCCAGCTGTAGCGAAGCAGCCAGTCACCAGCAGGGCTCAGACAAGGCGCTACCCAGGGGCTTTCTGTTTCAGGCAAGGCTCCAGAAAAGGCTTTACGCACGCCTGAGAGAAGAGGCGAAAATATAGAGATGGGGCCCTGTACTCTTGACGGGAGTGAGACCACCTCCTCAGTCAGGTATCAGTTGTGCCTCTGTCTTCCTTCTCCACCTGCTTCCTAACTTGCAGAGCTCTGATTTTCAAGGATCCTGGAACTCGAAAAGCCTCTAACCTCCCCTTCTTCAGTTATACCATGATACAGGAGCCAGAGGCCCAGAGAGGGAGAGGGCCTTCCCACAGTGGCTCAGCTGGTCCAGTTCTCCAGCCATGTTAACAGGTCTTATTATAAAACACCCGCTCCTAACATACAAAAGGAGTGAAGAGGCAAGCCCAGGTTTCTGGTTACCTGACTCTCCCCACCAGCCTGAGACCCCTAAGAAAAAAGGACTGGTCCACTTGTGTGCCTCCAGTGTCAGTAAAGGGGGGGAGCATAGAGAAGGTGGGTAGTGACCACTCAACAACGTCGCGAGGTATTCCTCAAGGTCTGGGGTACATGTGAAAGGCCTAAAGGATGGATCTCCGAGAACACAATCCTCATTGACTTGGGGCTGGTATGACTAGAGAAAAGTAGCTGAGGGTGATACACCCTGGGTTCTAGACTCCAGTTCCCAGGTGCATGAAAGCAACCTCGAGTTTTGAAAAGTGAGAACAGACCAGAGCGGAAGAGGACAAGAGCAGTTGGGACCTTCAACTCATGAATGAAGTGGAGGTGGAGAAGCACAAGCTTGTTTGAGGAAGTTTCTTGCGTCTTAACAGGAAACACTGAGTGTAAATGCTAGAGGATTTTGAATGGAACCTGGTGTTGGTACTCCTTAATCATTTTGGGACAGTGGAGGGTTAGTGAAGGTGCCTTCTACACAGATGTTCAGGAAGGTGATTCTGCAGCAGCATCTGGAGCAATATACTCTGATTCCTGGGGGGGTGGGGAAGGCCTCTCTCTCTCTCTCTCTCTCTCTCTCTCTCTCTCTCTCTCTCTCTCGTCTAGCCCAGGCTACACTTGAGCTAATCCTTCTACCTCAGCTTCCCAAGTGCTGGGATTACAAGCCTCATCACATCTGGTGAGTGTCCACTTTCTTTCCTGCTCAAAACACTGTTATCCTCAACTATTTCAACTCAACAACCCTGAGAGTGGGGAGGGGTGAGGCACCCATTGGACAGGTGAAGGCAGAGGTGGAGTGACTTGCCATAGTCACAGCTGGGAAGCAAATCACAGAACCAGAGACCCTTGATGCTCCTCCTCCTGTTTCACAAAAGAAGAAGGGGCCCAAAAGGGAATGTCCCCACTTAGCTGATGAGGAAGTACAAAAAGGTTCTCTGAGCTCCAGTGAGCAGTGACCAAACCTCCAACTGTCCTGAGTGTTGTTTCATCACCCCACAGAACTGTCCAACAGCCCAATGTTTATAAAATAATTTGCCTGAGCCACAGTGCCTTAGACTCAAGACCATGACACTTCAGAGCCACTGTCACTCCCCAGAGAGGATAAGGACCTCCTGACACCCAACAGGTCAGGAGCTAACTGCCAAGGCTGCTTCCCTGGATCATACCTTGGAATTGCAAAGCAGAGACTCCCTGGTGGGGCCCACCTCTAAATGAGTAACTGCCCTGGGAGAAGGAGGTTTCCGGGCCATAGATGCCAAGCAGCTGTGGTGAGGCTTCACCAGGTCAGGTGTCCTTGCTCTGCCACAGCCCAAAGTGAAACAGGGTGAACACCAGGTACTTTCTGACAAAGGTGGAGGATGGGGCAGCTGCCTCCACATCCCACCGTGAGAACTCAGCAGAAGTAGGGGCTTTCCACTCAGATCCTGGTGAAGTTGCTCCATCAGTCTGTCTCACCACAAGCATTTCCTTCTCTAAAGATTCCCTTCCCGCAGGCCCTGAGACCAGCCAGGCTCTCAGCACAGAGAGTCCCCACACTGACTTGTTAGCAGAGGCCAAGCCAGATTCAGAAATGTCACAGAAGGCCTTCCCGTCTGACCATAGGCTAGAGGGATGAGGGTGTCAGGAAGGGCTGGACCTGAAGCTGCTAGGCTGTCTGAGAGTAAGAGCACCCCTCTCCCAACCCCTGCAAAGCACAATATGGCCCTTAATCCTCTCAGCTGTTCCCAGGGGTGGAAGCAGTTCTCCATGGCCATCTTAACAGGTAAAAAAGCTGAGGCGGGGAAGCAGTCTTCACTAAGAAGACACAGTGAACCAAATAGCTGGAGTCCAGTCCAGAGGCAGAAAGCACCTGCCAGGCTGTGACCACCCAGCCACCCAGGCTGCTGCCTTCTACCCCTGAGGCTTCAGTTTCTAAGCTAGCTAGACTGGGGTCCTCCCCAGCACCACACCATGGGTGGGGCTGCAGTTGCAATCCAAAACTGACTTGGCTGTGTCTGTGCACCCACCCATTCAGCCTCACCCCCAAGCTTCCACTTCCCCAGCCCCACCCCACTCTGCCACAGCCCCTACACACCCTTCAACTCCTTGAAAGGTGGGGTCCCCAGGAGCTCTGACCAAAAAAAGCTAGGCCTACTTGTCTGAGTTGGCAGAGGTCCTGGTCTCCTGGTCTGGCACTTGGAAAAGCCCACAGTGGGAGGTGGAGCACTCGCTCCTTGGAGAAAGACAATTGGTCTAGTGAGTGGCCCCTTCTGCCCCTGACCCATTCATTCATTCATTCATGCACTCATTCCGTCTACTGGTTTACTCATTCATTCCTTCAAATCCATATCGCACCTTTTGCCACACTTCTTGACACCCACAGTAGCTCACACACCCCTTGTTGGACACTGGGAACACAGAAATGAACAAGGTGACTATGGTCACCAACCTGGAGGAGCTTAAAATGGAGGGGCATGCAGCAGTGTGTGTCTGATGCTGTAACACAAAGACAGATGCTGGACAGCTGCAAGTCAGGGAGTGAGAAGAGTTGGGGTAGCAAGACAGGGAAAGCCACCATGGGGATGGCCTCTGACCTGATCCACAAGAGAGCAACTGTTGTCCAGGTGACAAGTTCCTAACGGGAACAGCCCCAGTGCAACTTTTTACTATGTGCCACAAGCCTTATTTCCATTCATTTCCATCTTTGACACAATCCTGGGAAATACATATTATTTATTTATTTATTTATTTTTGGTCTTTTTGAGACAGGGTCTCCCTGTAGCCCCAGCTGTCCTGGAACTCACTATGTAGACCAGGCTGGCCTTGAGCTCACAGAGATCTGCCTGCCTCTGCCTCCCAAGTGCTGGGATTAAAGGCATGCGCCACCACGCCTGGCTCTGGGAAATACATATTATCACCCCATTTTACAGATGATCAAACTCAGGCTCCACGAGATTAAATAAATTGTGATATAACTAATAAGTGCAGAAGCCAGAACTCAAGCCAGATCTTCAGTGGGGGAGGGGAAATGTGTTTACATTACTACACCGATGTGCATTTGAATTATATCCCTATAGTTAAAATTTGAAATTATCCTCATAGGACATTAGTTTTGTTTTCTCCAGTTTTTCTTCCACCAAAAATAGAAAGTTGCTGGTGTAGTGGCACATGCCTTTAATCCCAGCACTGGGGAGGCACAGGCAGGTGTACCTCTGTGAGTCTGAAGCCAGCCTGGTCTACATAGGAAGTTCCAGGCCAGCCATGGCTACATGGTAAGAGTTTGTCTCAAAAAAATTTTGTTGTTGTTCTGATGTAGTTTTTTGGCTTTTTTTGTTTGTTTTCTTAGAATCAGAAATGCTTAAAAATTGCTGTTACCATTTAGTTTTGTTTTTCCTTTATGTTTTCTTAACTTACTGTGTCAAGTGTGTATTACTTTTATTTATTTATTTTTTGAGATAGGCCCCAGGCTGGCATCAAACTCCTACTGCTTCAGCTTCCTGAGTACCAAGATTACAGGTGCACATCACCATGCCTAGCAACCTATATCATTTTTATAATTCAAAAGTGGTGCTATTTTTTAGAAATGACTTGCACACGTCAAGAAGGACAGGGTGACCCAATCGACCAGAGCATCTGCAGTTCCTGAGAAAAAGGCCTGGGGGTTTTGGTTGACCTCAGACCAGAGTGAGTCAGCAGAGTGAAGTGGCTTCCAAAACACCAGGCAAACAGAGATGCAGTCCTTTAGAAAAGGAAACCTCCCTGGGCCTCAGGGCTGGCCAGGCTTCATCTGAAGTTCAACTTGCAGGAAAGCTGCCCAGAAACTGAAGTGAGACCTCAGCACAGCCAAGGGGCTTGGAGAAGAGCCCCCCCACCCCAGGAAGGTGGGGCACACACAGTTGGCATGCAAGTATGGGCAAAGCTTGAGCTAGGACTTAACCTTCCCAGATAAACAGTGATGCCCTTGGTTGCTGGGAATGGCAGGGAGAGGCTGGGAGGTTGCCTCATTAGAGGGCAGCTGTGTGGGTGATTGGTTGTATTAGCAGGCCACCTTTAAACATAGAGTATTTGTAGGACATGAAGGGGAGGAGACATATAGAACTCAACACCACAGGGAGTTCTCTAGAACTATCCCAGTAAAGGACAGCAAAAACAATGTGAATCGTTTGTCCTCTGTTTATTGTGTACCAGGCTCTGTGCTTAGCATAGATCTGATATAGAGCAGATCTAAATGTGGTTTTCAAACTTAAGCTACTCCAGAATTCCCAGGAAGGCATGTTGCAACACGGGTTGCAGAGCCCCATGCCCAGTCTCTGATTCAGTGCGTTGGGGTGGGGCTCATTCCCAGGTGACGTTAATGCTGAGGTCTCTGGAGACCACACTTGGAAGACCAGGATCTATCTTATCTTACTTCTTTGTCACAACCACCTTCTGACAGGTTCTGTTATCATGTTTGCAGATGAGCAAACAGAACACTGGCCATCAGCTGAGGCTCCCCATAGAGGTAAAATTATTATTTACAGCTACTGAGTGAAAGAGCCAAGGTTGGAATCCACCACCTTCTGACACTAAAGTTTAGGTTTAAGCAAAACAATCAGCCCCCCGCCCCCATTATTTGATAAATAGAAATGAAGGTTCTGATTATTTGGTAGCAATAAACCTTGCAAATTGTCTTTCCAAGATAAGAACTGTGTGATCCTTGAGAGTAAAAACTGCCAGCCCTAGCAGAAGGGAACTGAATACTATGGGGGAGGGCGGTGCTTGGTTGCCAGCCCCTTCTCCCGTGTTGGGAGGGGCTCTTCTGGTAGCCTGTACTGCGAAGGAGATCTCACCACCCTCACAGCTCCAGGGGTCCTCAATGGTAGGCTATCTGCTGGGGCAGCAGTTTTTCCCTTCATTATGACGTAATTCACCAAACACATACTACATCATCACAAACATCCTGCTCACAGAGCAAGGTATGATATTTGGCAAACAGGCTGAAGAATGGCCACCTCAAGATGCCAGGTCATGATCCCCAGAGGGATCATGTGGAGGTTGCAAAGAAAGGGATTTTTCAGATAAAATGGAGAATGTTAAAATGAGGCAATCATCTTGAATTATTGATAGAGCAAACCTGAAGTCATCACAAGGGTCCTTTTAAAAAAGAGGTTAGAAGGTGCTGTGTTGCTGACTTTGAAGATGCACAAGGGGACCATGAGCCAAAGACTGCATCTCTACATGCTGGAAAAAATTCAAGAAGGGAGCTGTCCCCTAGAGCCTCCAGAAAGAGTGCTGTAGGGGACAGTTAATTTTGACCAACCCCCCCCATTTCTCCCTCTAAATCTATAAAATTAATAAACTGCCTCTGGTTCTTCACGCAGTATGTGGGCAAATAACTGCACCCTCATCATATTCACACTGCTTCTGCCCCCCCCCAAGGGGGTTAGGTACACAACAGTGCGCATGTGGCTTCTGAGCTTGAAGAATGAGTGTCTATGGCCACCGAGACCCTCACAGCAGCCCAGTTCTGGTGTCATTTTGACAACTAAGAACTCATTATTCATATTCCTTAACACACACACACACACACACCACCACCACCACCACCACCACCCAGTACCTGCTCTGTGCCTAGCATGGCGCTGAGTGTGGGAGCAGAGCAGTGAGGTAGAGATTCTCATGGAATCTGACTGTGGGGTAGGGTGGGGACGGTGTGCAAAAATCTAGTACTCTTTCACCTGCATAATTATAGTGGGGATTTCTTCCAAAAGTCAGCTTTAAGAGAAGCAGTCAGGTGAAAAGAGCATTATTGTTCAAGATGACATTTAAATATCTTAAATTAGGTATACAGGGGCAGGGGTATACAGCTCCATGGTACAGTGCTCGATTAGCATGCACAGAGCCCTGGATATGAGCCCCAAAGTCCCCTCCCCACAAAAAAGAAAGAAAGAGAGAGAGAGAGAGAGAGAGAAAGGATACTGTGTATTACACAATTTTTTTTTTCATTCTCAGATCTGAGAACCAATGATGGGGCTGAAAGAAATAACTCCAGGAAATGCTGTCTCCAGCTATCTGAACCCTGAAGACTTTCTGCCTTTAAGAAAATGAGCTGATCTCTAGGGAGCGACTAGGCAGAGAATTCAGGAGTGAGACTGGAGTCTACAGGACTGACTCTAATCTGTTTCATTTGGGTTTTGCTTGTTGGTGTTTTTTTTTCAGGTTTTATTTACTAATTTGTTTATTTATGCTGTGTGACTTCTCCTGGGAAGACATAAACAAATGTCTGCTCACTCCAGATAGGGCACCAGCAACAAACCAAAGAAATTATTCTATCCAAGTCTAGCTTAGTGAATTAGTGCGTTTACTAGGCTTGCTTATGGGAACATGAATGACCCTAAGGCAGCTGCATCACTGCAAAGCCCACCCCACTATGTATGAGGACTCACAGGAAGCTACAACCCCGGAGTCCCCTGCTCCCTGCACAAACTTGCAGGTAGCTCACCAGAGAGTCTCTTCCAGCAACTGCTTACTACTTTTTTTTTTGGTCTTTTTGAGACAGGGTCTCCCTAAAGACCTGGGTAAACCAGGCTGGCCTCAAACTCCCAGAGATCTGCCTGCCTCTGCCTCCCAAGTTCTGGGACTAAAGGCATGTACCACCACGCCCTACTGCTTACTGCTTTTTAAGACAGGGACTCATGTATCCCAGGCTAGCCTGGAACTACCTGTATGGTTGAGGATGACCTTGAGCTTCTATCTTTTATGCTGCCTGACTTCCTGGGAATTGTTTAAGATGAGATTTCTTGTTCGTCCTTTGCTTCTGTCTGGAGCACCTTTTGTTTTCTGGAACTGTGTGGTGAGGCTTTGGGGAAAGTGGTCCTAGAATTTTTCTGGAGTCGACTTGCTGTGTG
This sequence comes from Nannospalax galili, assembly GCF_000622305.1. Classification (NCBI taxonomy): domain Eukaryota; kingdom Metazoa; phylum Chordata; class Mammalia; order Rodentia; family Spalacidae; genus Nannospalax; species Nannospalax galili. The sequence goes on along the minus strand of NW_008334092.1, from coordinate 529,435 downwards.
ACCATGGGACAGTCACCTCTTTCTGAGCCTTGATTTGACTCTCTGTAAATTAGGGGTGGGGAACAGGTTGAGCTCTTCCAGCTTTGACAAGCTCTGTTAGCACTGTGGGGAAGCAGCACTCTACAGAGATTGAACTGCTGGTCCTGAGTTCAAAGCCTATTTCTGCCATTTGTGTGATCTTGGGTACATCACTTCTCTACTTTCCTCTGAGGTACCCCTTCCTCATTGGTGGCCTCTGGATCATATGAAGAGTGAGTGACATCATAGGCATACAGCACCTGATGATGTGCCAGGCCCAGCAAATGGCAGTTGCTGTTACTATATTCTGTAATGGACTGAAACAGACCGCATCAGCTCTGACGATGGCCATGAAACAGGCCATCATCACCCTCAGGGTTTACCATGTGTGTGAGACCTGCAAACAGCATCAGAAGGTCCTCTGATGAGCATCCAGGAAAACACCCAGAGCTGGGTGGCTCCGCTTTGGCAGAGGCTGAGGAAACTCCCTGTAGGGGGGCCGTCTGCCTGGTGGGTGGCAGCTGCACTAACTTGCTGGCGTAAAGACAATTCCCAGCCTCTGTCCTATAAAAGCAGGCCTGGGATGGCTAGAATTAGGGTGCGAAAAGAAACATGCCTTGCCTTTAGCTAGTGGAGTCAGGGTAGCCTGGGGCAGAAGAGACTGGAGAAATGCCATCTTTTGCCTGTGACCTGCCTGAGAAGTCTCTGGCTGTGCCCTTGAGTCTAATTTTAACCACCTGGTGTCTCTTCATTCTGCAGCTTAGGTGGTCTGGCTGCTTTTTATAGGAGATAGGAAACAGAGGCCCAGGGAGAAGCAGGGACTTGTCAAAGATCATACAGCAGATCAGAGCCAGAATGTAGGTCTCCAGGCCACAGATCCACCTATTTGTCAGTATCAGAAAGCCTCTTTGACTCTGTCAAGGCTGTGAATGGTTGATTGTTGCCTGGCAACCACAGCTGCCCCATGAGTTTTCTAGCTCCATATTTCCATGGGAATCTGGCCACCCAGTGTTAGTTGAGCTTGAACCTGGGAGAGAAAATGACTCTGATCCAAGGGATAGCAGGGAGGTATCTTGCACCGAGGTAGTGACCTAAGCAACAAAGATCAGGTCCCCCAGATCCTAGAGCACTTCTGAGCAGCCCAGAACCATCTTTCTGTGGCACAGAGACCAGAGTCACGTGATTCTCTCTGCAGGAAGATCTGGGTGATGCAGCAACTGTTAAAGCAGGAAACCCTTCCAGGGCTTGTTGTTACCACTAGAAGAGCAATTTGCAGTCATCTGGGTCTGAACCCTCCCTCACTCTGTGTTTCACTGGTTACATGACCCTCTGCCTTTCTTAGCTGTTTCCTCGTCTGTAAAATGGCGTTATATTTCTCTCTCAGGTATGCATAGAATTGTTGAGGTAATAAATGTAAAGTACAAGGCACAGAAGTAGGGGTTCCGCATTAATATCTGCATTGGCCATTGGGCTGGGGAGATAACTCCAAGGTAAAGTACTTCCCTAGCCTATAGAAGGCCCTGGGTTCAGTTCACAGCAACACACGCACGCACGCACGCACGCGCGCACGCGCGCGCGCGCGCGCGCGCGCGCATTCGTCATCTTTCTCCATTACAAACAACAAGCTCTACTGTAGGTTGTCTAAAAAAAGAGCAGGAAGAACAGGCTAGAAAACTGCACTGTTAAAAACAATAGCCCAAGAAAGTCATCCTTGTGAGGATCCTGGAGACTCCAGCTGCCAGCGTGCACCAGGGATGCTCTGCAGGCATACTTCTACCGAATCACTTTGTCCTTCTCCCCTCCCTCGTAGAGTGGAATAGGAAGAAGGAAGTGAAATTCTGGCTCCCATGGCTGGGTCATCTAGGGCAGACGGACATGGAAGTAATATAGTGAGGCTGCTTAGAGGGTTATGCTTATACACCAGCCTGAAGATCTGGAAACCAAAGCACTGAGCAGTTTTCCTAATTTTGCTGAGGTCACCCAGCTCTGAAAACCATGCAGTAGCTATATCTGCGTTCACTACTACTGTCTTTTTGACACAGGGTCTCCCTGTAAGCCCCAGCTGTCCTGGAACTCACTAGGTAGACAAGGCTGGCCTCAAACTCACAGAGATCCACCTGCCTCTGCCTCTCAAATGTGGGATTATAGGTGTGTGCCACCACTCCCGGCTATGGCCTCTCTTTCTAATGTTCTGGGCTAGACTGGAACTCAGAAGGGCTATGGTGATGGACTGTGTTCATGGTAGGAGGGTGTTACACACCCAGTTGGATGAATGGCCTTAATTTGTCTTGTTTTCTTTCAATGTTGGGAATTGAACTCAGGGCCTCATGCCTGCTAGGTAAGCATTCCACTGCTAAGCTAAGGCCCACATTCATTCAACTTTAAGTGCCTTCTATGGTACAGGCTCCAATCAGCACCAAACAAGACTAAAGTGGCCCATCTATAAGGAGCTTAGAGCTAGCGGAGGAAACAAACCTTCACATTTTTTAAAATTCTGAATTATAGTTGGGTGTGGTGGTGCATGCTTTTAATCCCAGCACCTAGAGAAGCAGAGGCAGGCAGATCTCTGTGAGTTCAAGGCCAACCTGGTCTACATAGTAAGACTACCAGGCCAGTTGGGGCTACATGGAGACCCTGTCTCAAAACAAACAAAATTCTGAATTAAAGTAAGACCAGTGAAAACACAAATGATGTTATGAGAAAGGATGTTTGGGCAGCGTAGGCAGTCAGAAGGACTCTGCCTGGCTCATTCTGTTCAGCTACATGAGCCACTTTGCTGCTCTTTAAAACTGACAGTCATGCCAGGCGTGGTGGCGCACGCCTTTATTCCCAGCACTCAGGAGGCAGAGGCAGGCAGATCTCTGTGAGTTCAATACCAGCCTGGTCTACCTACTGAGTTCCAGGACAGCTGGAGCTATGGGGAGACCCTGGTACCTGTGGAGGCTAGAAGAGGGTGTCAGATCCCCTGGAGCTGGAGTTACAGGCTGTTACGAGTTGCCAGGTGTGGGTTCTGGGAAATAAACTCCAGTCCTCTGAAAGAGCAGCAAACATTCTTTTATTTATTTTTGAAACAGGATCTCACATGTAGCCCTGCCTGGCCTAAAGCCTGTTTTATAGACCAGGCTGGCCTCCAACTCACACAGATCTGCCTGCCTCTGCCCCTCCCACACCCCCTCACCCCCACCCCCATGCTGGAATTAATGATGTGCACCCCACGCCTAGCTTCAGCAAAGATTCTTAACCACTGAGCCATCTCTCCCGCCCCAGCACTCCTGGTTCTTCATCTCACTCTACTGTCTAATTTTTCCAAAGCCTTTTCCTTTTCTAACACTGTTTATGTATTTTAATGTTTGCGATTTGTCTGTTTCACTTTAAGCACTGAGAGGGCAGGTAACCCTGTGCTCACCAAGTAGTGTGTAGCCACAGCAGGGGCTCAAGGCTCTTTGTTGGATGAATGTAAGGCCCTGCCATGGAGTCACACAGTTGGCAGGTGGCATGGCTGTGATTTAAATCCAGTGTTATTCGGCTCTAAAGCTATCGAACCTTCTTTCTGGGGCTATTACAGAGCCCAAATGGAGAACCATTTAGCACAGTGCCTGATGGAAAGGCTAACATTCAACAAACACTAATATTGAGTTGTTATTAATATTGGGGGAGCGTCTGTCCAGTTTTTCTACATTGCTTGTTAGGCAGTTGCTCTTTGGGGTAGGACTTCCAGGCTGACTCCGAGGGCACACCCACATGACCCTCAGGAAGGAGCAACACAGGCGTGTGCCAGCTCAGGTAACAGACAGTCCAACCCCTACTGGATCTGATCTTCCACACTGCTCTGCCTACTTTATAACTGACCTGAAATTGCCCACCCATAGGGACTGTCAACACACACAGATTTCCTGTCTTTGGAGAAAGGGGAAGTCCAGCCAGCAATTTACCATGAGTCATTTGTTTTGTGAAGGAGGCCTTAGTACTGGCAGAGATGGCTGAGAGGAGAGCTGTTCTGAACCTGGGTTCCAGGAGGAGTGCTACTTGGGCTAATGGGCAACTTTGGCTAACTACATTGAGCAAGTCCCCTCTATGACCTTGATTTTCTCATCCGGAAAATGGGACAATGATCTTTCTCTTAGGGACTTCTCTACATAGTTCTGCTCACTTGTTTTTGTTGTTATTCTTGCTATTTGTTTGTGACAGAGTTTCACTGTAACCCAGGTTGGATTTGAACCCATGTAACCTAGACAGGCCTTGGAACTTTCTGTAATCCTCCAGCTTCAGTCCTCTAAGAGTGGGATTACATATAGGAGCCACCATACTCCAGTAGTTCCACTGATATTGACCATGGGTGACCATCTGGGGATACTTAAGTATCCTTCAATTGGAGAGGCTTAGAATGGCTGCCAAGAAGCCGGGTGTGGTGGTTCACACCTTTAATCCCAGTGCTCAGGAGGCAGAGGCAGGCACATCTCTGTGAGATTGAGTCTAGCCTGTTCTATATAGCAAGTTCCAGGCTAGCTGGGGCTACAGGGAGACCCTGTCTCAAAAGGCAAACAAAATACACAGACTTGAAGTCACTCAGATATGGATTCAAATCTTGCCTCATTACCTTCTAATGATGTTTGCCAGAGAAAATAATGGAAACTTTCTGAGTCTTGGTTTCTTGACCTATAAGGTAGATATTTGGTTTCCTCAGCTGAGAAAGATCAGCTGGTCTTCTAAACTGGTTTTGGAGATCAACTGAGATATGCATACCACAAGGTAGCAGGAGCTGGACTCACAGCAACCTCTCAGGAACAGGTGACTGGCACAATCCTTGATGTCCTCTTACTTCCTCACTTCCTCTTTGGCCCTGAGACTGTTCTATAACAGCCCCTTATACTCCCAGACAGAAGGGGTAAATGTGTGTTTCCCCCTCACTTTAGGGGACTAAAAGTAGAAAGGATCTATGAAAAAGGAAAGTCAAATCTAAAGAAATGGTCCAGGGTTAGGGGGCTGTGTTTAGTGGTAGTGTGAGCTTGAGGCCCTAGGTTCCTTCTCCACAACAATTAATTGATTTCTTATATATTAATTAATGAAACGAGTTAGTGGCCCACTCATCTACTACCCATAATTGCCTCAGTAGAGAACTTGTCAGACTGAAGGTTAAGATCCACTGAGTTGTTCAGCTCCCTAACCAAATCAAGACTAGAGAGATGGCTCAGCAATTAAGAGCACTGGCTGCTCTTGCAGAACACCTATGTTTGAGTCCCAGCATCCACATGGTGGCTAACAATGGTCCATAACTCCAGTTCCAGGGCATCCAACACTCTCTTCTGGTCTCTGTGGGTATTGCATGACACAGGTGCACTTACATGCAGGAAAAACACTCATACACATAGATAAAAATAAATAAATAAGTTAATTTGAAAAGGTAGCATCTTTCAGAGTCTGGTCACGTCCCCCTGCCCCTGCAGAGAATGCCTGCTGCTTAGTAATTGCCTGATAAATGTTCTGTTGAATGAAGGAAAGGCTTAAGCTGAACTGTAGAGAGCAGTAGGAAAAAGGGATTTTAAAATTACACAGATTGGAACTGGGAGAGATGGCTCAGCTGTTAAGAGCAACAGTTGCTCTTGCAGAGGACCAAGGCTCAATTCCCAGCACCCACAGGCCAGCTAACAATCATCCAGGGGAACACCTTTTTCTGACCTACTTGGGCATTGTATGACACGGTGCATTTACACACATGCAGGCAATATACTCATACACATAAAATAAAAATAATAAATACAATTTTAAAAGTTTTTATTTTAATTTTTTAATTTAGGGACTGGAGAGATGGCTCAGCAGTTAAGAACACTGGTTGTTCTTGCAGAAGACCCAGGCTTGAACCCAGCACCCACATGGCAGCTAAGGCAGTACACTCATACACATAAAATAAAATTTAAAAATAATAAATAAAATATTTTTTAAAGTTTAAAAAAATAAAACAAAACTACACAGATCTGAGTTCAAATCTTGCCACTTTCTAGCTGTGTTCTTGGAAAAGTTGTGCCATGCTTATCTCTAATCTCATTTTTCCTCTTGTAAAATGAAGACAGTTTGAGTATTTGCTTTGGGTATTTATTAACTTAGAGTCTCACTGTGTAATCCAGGCTGGCCTCTGAGTGATTGGCAATTCTCCTACCTCAACCTCTGGAGTTCTGGAATTAGGCATGTTCCACCACTCCCAGCCTTGCGCATGCTAGACAAGTGCTCTCCCACTGAGGTACAGCCCAGCCCAGCTCATCATTCAGTCTTCACTGATGGAACATCTGCTATATTTGAGCTCGTTTCATTCAAGACTGTAAGCAAGGTATGGTGGGTGGCACATGCCTTTAATCCCAGCACTCAGGAGGCAGAGGCAAGCGGACCTCTGTAAATTCAAGGAAGTTCCAGGGTAGCCAGGGATAGTCAGGGAGACCTTGTTTCAAAACAAAACAAAGCAAAACAAAAATCTTTGCAAAATAACTGGGACTGCAGCTCACTGCTCAGTGGTAGAGCATTGGGCAAATGACCTCCCTGAGCCTTTCTTAATCTGTAAAGTAGGGGTTATGATAACTAGTATGTCCCTCATATTACCATTGTGAGGTAACAGATAAAGTGTACTAAGCATTTAGCAGGGTCTAAATACCTAGCACAAACTAGGCAGGAACTCAGTGAGTTATAGCTACTGCTTTATAGATTTTAGCCCATCTCATGATCCCTTGAGACTCTCTTGGGATGAACCAAGCACCAAGCCCAAAGCCTCTGTCCAAGACTCCTGCAGAGTCCTAAGAGGAGATATTGGAGGTATTACCTCTCCTAGTCCAGCTCCTGCTGTATGATATTGTGGGTCATCACAACATCAAAACACACCACAACTTAGCTCTGTAGCCATTTCCACATACTCATTAGTCAAAGCAGCCCCTTGGTGTGCGAGAGACTTCTCTAAAGAGTTCCAGGAATGGGACACAGATCACACCATAGCTCAGAATGACCTGAAAAACCCTGTGTTCCCACAGCTGATTCTGTTATGGTGGTGCTTCATTTTTGAGATGGCTTTCCGTGTAGCCCAGGCTGGCCTAGAACTCACTGTGTAGTTCAGACTGGCCTCAAACTTGTGGTAATCCTCCTGCTTCTGTCACTCAAATGCTGGGACTGCAGAAGTGAACCACCATGTTCAGTCAGCCTGGACGTCTTTTTGTTTTTTAAGATTTGTTTTTATTTTATTGTTTGAGTGTTTTGCCTACATTTATAAATGTGCACCACATGCATGTGATGCCCAAGGAGGCCAAAAGAGGGCACTAGATCCCCTGAAACTGGGGTTATAGACAGTTGTGACCCATCATGTGGATGCTGGGAACTGACCCTGGGTCCTCTGCAAGAGCAGCAAGTACTCTTAACTGCTGCTGAGTCATCTCTGTGGCCCCAAGGACCTCTTTTTTAAATATTTTATTTATTTTTATTTTATGTGTATGAATATATTGCCTGCATGTACGTGAGTGCACCTGGGTCGTGCAATGCCACAGAGGTCAGAAGAGGGCTTCAGATTCCCCTAGAATTGGAGTTAAGGATGGTTTGTAGCCACCATGTGGATGCTGGGACTCGAACCCAGGTCCTCTGCAAGAGCAATCAGTGCTCTTAACCACCGAGCCATCTCTCCAGCCCCATGGGACCTCTTTTTAAATTACA